>NC_088795.1:27394870-27682370 GCF_011386835.1 Chrysemys picta bellii
GTGTTTGGAATAATATGCTCTTTATTTCAGGGGTGTTATAAGGCTTAAAATGAGCAGAAGCAATGTAGAGCATGGGTGTGTGTGTGTGTGTGTGTGTGTGTGTATAAAGGTTTGCAGGTGAGGAAGTGATTCTGAGAAAATCCACAAGCAGATGATGATGGCTATTACTTCTGAAAATGGCTCGTGTGTGTGTGTAGCTGTGTGTGGTCTTGTCAGAGCATGGGTGCTGAATCAACTGCAGTTGGATCATGCCTCAGTTTGCCATTGCTTGAACCTCCTTATATGTGTTATCACTAAGGCTACATGTGGCATCACACAGCTATTTTTTGAAATGCAAATCCAAAGTCTAGTAGTCAGGCACAATAAACATGGCCTACAGCCATTTTCACAGTGTCACTGACTGGGGCTGAATCACACTTTAAGGTCCTCATTCACCACAACATTACAGTAAGTAAAACTGTTGTAACCTCTCTGACATCAGTGGAATTTCTCTGGTATGCAGCTGGTGTAACAGAAGAGAAACATCAAATCCTATGTATTTTTTTCTTTCAAAAGGTTTAATACAGCCTAGAATATTCTCGCACCATGGAGAATAAAAAAAATGCACTATCAAACAAATTCAGTCATGGACCCAGTTCAAGTCCAAGTTAGTAGTGACTGAAAGTCATTACTAAATGATGGCTCTTTGATGGGCCACATGTAATGAGCTGGTGGCCTCATCTAAGACTTTAACTTCACAAAAATAGCTGTATCAATTTACATTAATTGGTCCCTCCAGCTTGGACTGACAGTCTCTATGCCATATTTGCTCTGTGGATAAACAGAGGACAAAGGTCTCTAGTGTTGTCAAACCAGCATCTTTCATAAGCACTAAATTTACATAAAATATTTAAGTGAATATTTTAATTTTTAGGTGGATTATTCAATTGATCTTTAAAAAAATTAAGCATCTTCTCACTGATAATCTGCTAAAGAAAAGCTTTTAAGAAACATCTGTACTGTTTTGACATTGGACCTTCATTTGGACAGCAGATATAATATGAACCAATATCTGTTGTATTGTATAATTTATATTGCAAATCAATCGGGATAAAGTCTGTCTTCCTTCATGTATTGTGCAATTCTGAATGCACCAATGGTGCTCAATAAATAATAAAACATAGTGATTTGACCTTGAATATTAAAGGGTGTTCTAAACAATTCTTTGCCTGCCAAAGAGTTCAGAGTTCTGTTTTCCCCAGAAATACTCCCACAATGGTTGAAATGCAGATATAATCAGAAACCTGGTTACACAAAAGTGGCACTTCTTACCTGATACATCTGTTCCATATCTGTTTTCTTTGCTGAAAAAAATGTGTATACAGTATTGCTGTTAGCCTTGAACAGCTACTGCAGTGGTAGGACACCAAGTGGATTCTTTGCTGTCTCCCAACTCATCAACAGAATTGTCAGCTAAGTTCAGACTGCAGAATCTTTGCTGGTAATGCTGCAAGAGGCAGGAAACTCCCCCCACAACTTAATTTTCAGATCCCAAGCTGGCCTCGCAGACTGAGCCTATTTGACTGAATGTGATGGTTTCTGGCCAGGAGTTCAGCTTATCTAACTAAGCTACAGCAGGGGTCAGCAACGTTTGGCACGCGGCTCGCCAGGGTAAGCACCCTGGCGGGCCGGGCCAGTTTTATTTACCTGCTGACACGGCAGGTTCGGCCGATCGTGGCCCCTACTGGCCACGGTTCGCCGTCCCGGGCCAATGGGGGCGACGGGAAGCAGCGCAGGCAAGCGATGTGCTGGCCGCGGCTTCTCGCCGCCCCCATTGGCCCAGGATGGCGAACCGCAGCCAGTGGGGGCTGCGATTGGCAGAACCTGCCGCATCAGCAGATAAATAAAACTGGCGCGGCCCGCCAGGGTGCTTACCCTGGCGAGCTGCATGCCAAACGTTGCCAACCCCTGAGCTACAGTATAACCAGGGCCGGTGCAAGGAAGTTTCACGCCCTAGGCGAAGCTTCCACCTTGCGCCCTACCCCCCAGCTAACCCCGCCCCCCTGCAGCCGCTAACCCAGCCCCCCACCCGGGGAGCCTGCCACCCCCCCACCCGGGGAGCTCCCCCCCACAGCAGCTACCCCCCCTCCGCAGCTAACCCCGCCTGGGGAGACCCCCCCCGCGGAAGCTAACCCCGCCCAGGGAGACTCCCCCCTCCCCCGCAGAAGCTAACCCCGCCCGGGGAGCCCGCCCCCTGCGGCAGCTAACCCCACCTGGGGAGCCCGCCCCAGCTCACCTCGGCTCCGCCTCCTCCGCTGAGCACGCCGGCACCGCTCTAATTCTCCTCCCCTCCCAGGCTTGCGGCGCCGATTGGAGGAGAATTAGAGCGGGGGCTGTGTGCTCAGCGGAGGAGGCAGAGTGGAGGTGATCTGGGGCGGGGAGCGGTTCCCCTGTGCGCCCCCCGTTACTGCGGATGGCTCTCCCCGCCCCCCCTCCACCTCCACTCCACCACCTCGACTGAGCGGGCTTTTAGGCGCCCCCAACCACTAGGCGCCCTAGGCGGCCACCTGGTTTGCCTAAATGGTTGCACCGGCCCTGAGCGTAACCCTCCAAATCTGGTACCTCCCCATCAATTACAAAGGAAGCAAGCCAACATATGGTGAATCCAGGATCAAGTCTTCTTAACATTCTTGGAATAGGTTAGTTAGTTATGACTGAGTATGAAATAATTTCTCTATTGGTTAGAGAAAGAAAGTAATAACATATATAAACTATTTCTACTGACCACAGCTGTTTGACTGGGCAGCTACCTTTACTGAGGCCCGTTGAGAAGGCACAATCTATGATGGCCATATACAAATACTTAAACATTAAGGAGGGAAAGGATTTGTTTAAGGTGGTACAAGAGAATATCAATTGACATTGAGCAAATACAATTAAACACTAAATATCAAGAAACTTCCTAAGTGAGACTTATTATACTGTGGAATATCCTCCAGAAAGGAAGACCCAGTTCTAGAGTTATTTAAAACTAGAGTGGACATACAATCCTGCACCAAAACCCCCCCACCAGGGACCAATCATGCATTGGCAGGAGGATGGGTTAGGTAACATATTTTCCATCTTTGCTTTCATTCATTCATTATTCCTGTGATATCCCATTTTAACAGTTATGCAGGAGTGACAAGGAAAGCATCCCTTATACAGATGGAGACTAATACTGTGTCAGGTTCATAGGTATCAAAATCATAAATAAAGAAGTGAGGTTTTTTTAATGCACGATATTGTTTATCAAGTGATTGTATGGTGATTAGAGCTGTGTCGAGAACAAAAATTCTGTTTCATGATAAATTTTGAGATTTTGGCATTTGTCTTCATTTCTGTCGGGCACAAAAGCTGAAATTTTTGAAATTCTCCATGAAAGAAAATTATGAAAAAATAATTTTGGATCAGTTGAAACATTTAGTTCCAACAACACTAAAGCATTTTGGTGCCATTTTGTCTTTTTAAAATTTTATTTTATATTATATCATATAATACAAAATAAAAATTAAATTCAAAAAGTCACTTCAAAATGAAAAATTGAAATGTTTCATTCTGAAAATGGAAACAGAGGATTTTGGGGATTTTTTCTCCTAAATGGAATTGTGTCCAAACTGACATGATGTCGCAAAGCATATCAAATCTGACATAATTGCATGCTCCAGTGGAAAATGGTACTGTCAAAGTTTTTCCGACCAGCTCTATTAGTGATATTTTCCTTCAGGTTGAAAATAAAAACCCTGCAGAACTGATCAGTGATTGCTGTGAATGTATATCATTGCGAGACTGCCCTGTCCATCATTTTTTTGGAGACACCATCTCAGGAGGGATGGATTTAAGCAACTTGCACTGTACACAAAGTGCTGGAGTTGCTTCAAGGGTTTTGAGAGCCGTACCAAAAGAGACCAAAGGAAAAAGGGAATACAGCATCCACAGAGCCACTATTAATTTTGCTTCGCTACTCAGCTCATTGGAAAGTTTGTGACTGACTGAGCAGGCCTGTGTGGTCAGGCAGAAAACACAGCTGAGCAGCAGGGCTTTGCTACCCCTCCATCACTGTCAATAAGTGAAATGGAGAGCCCTTATATCATTTCATTTACTATTTCAATGATTACATAGCTCATTGCCTTCCCATTGTTTCAGTGATAGATTTAATTAACTTCCAATTAATCATAGAGGGTGATATTTAATGTTCAGCCCTGTGCTGAGCTCAGTGTCACAGACGAAAGAATATATTTCGAAGGCTTCAGTAATCAAGAGGTCATGGAAGATAGATGTTCTTCACCAAGAGAGAGAGAGAGAAGATAAATTTGTATGTCCACTCTGCTCTGGCTAACTGTTTTAGGATAATTGTTTCGCATCCAAATTATAACTTTCCAAATGTTCCATCCATGCACAGAGCCATGTAAAGAGAGAGAAGGAGGCAGACAATAGGATTGTGTTATAGAGATTTCATATGGACATAATTCCCTTCTGAAGCTAGAGGTGACGAACTCATCATGGTATTGTTTGCAGTTATTAAAGCCCTGCTCAATGAGCATAATGAAATTTCTTGTAAAGAAACTTTCACTTAGATAAAAAGATGGGGGGAAAAAGACAAAAAGAGGATTTCACTGGTGGTAAGTACAAATAACAGAGATTAAAGTAGAGACCTCAGGACCCAAATACTATCATATTTTGGCATGGGTGTATAAAATCCAGATCACAATACAAATTTTGTGACCATCTCTAACAGAGATTTTACATGCATTAGAACCAACTAGAGCAAGTTGGAAAAACTTCGACCGAACCATTTTCCGTTGGAGAATGCAGTTCCGTAGACTTAAAAATGCTTTGTGAAATTGTGTCCATTTTGCCGAAATTTCATTTAGGAGAGAAACTGGAAAAATGAAGTTCCAACAGCATTGACACGTCCCATTTTGACATTTTCAGAAGAAAACATTTTGATTTTTCATTTTGAAATGACTTAGTTTAGCATTTTATTGCATCTTATATTATAATAAAAATAAAGTAAAAAGACGTAACCAAAATGAAATGTTTTGATTTTGTCAAAACATTTCAATCAACCCAAAACTAATTTTCAGATTTTTTGGCAGAGAATTTTAATATTTTAATCCTAACAAAGATGAATACCAAAATCGGAAATCCTTTGTGAAATGGAATTTCCATCCTCTGCACAGCTCTAGAATCACCCTGCTTTCAGGTGGGTGATGGCTTTTCCTGGGGATAGCCTCTTATTCTGTATAAACTGCTGTCTGGTATTCAGGCCCCAAGCTGAATCAACTGAGGTAATTGAGACGGGAGTTTAAAAGTCACTGTTCTTAAAAGTTAACTCATTGTTTCCAAAAGTAAAATCTAATTTTTTTAGTGCTCTCGGTGGTGCTTATAGTGACCATATGTGCCTATGTGTGATATTGAAGAGGTACTTAAAGTGTAAGCTCTTTGGAGCTGGGACCGTCATTTTGTTAGAGCCTACCACAATGGGGTCCTGGACCATGACTGCGGCTCCTAGGTGCTTCTGCAATACAAATAAATAATAATAATCCTCGTGCATTATTTCTCAGGCACTCTTTCTACAGCCAATATAAATGACAAAGTAGACCTTAATACAGCTGGTAGACTTTTATGACTATCACTGTTTATGTCATAAATGTAGTCCGGGACTTTTGGAAAAATGTCTGGCTAAATGTTCTTCTTGCACAATAATGTACCATGTCAAAGGAATCTAGAAGTGGAGATCATGCCACTTGTGCCTGTGGGCAGGGGCCAGACATAAACTTGGTGCTTGTGTTCCTGGCACACAAAGATCAGGAGAGTCTAGTGATGACAATGTTACTAAAAATTCCCTAATGGGTGAAACAAAAATGGGACCATGGCCCTGCCACCCGGCTGTGCCTCAGACAGCAGAGCTGGGCAATCACAGGTGTCAGAGTGGTTGCTACAGCACAGACTTCCCCAGTGTTTCCAGAGGCATTGGGCCCATTTCTATCTGTCAATATTGCCTTAGAGTAATCACTTGGGGGTATATTTTCCAACATCCCTAGTTGGCTGGGATCCTAATTCCCTTTGTGCCTTGGAAAATCTCCCCCTATGTCCATACTGTATGTAAATACAATAAGAAAGAAAACCCTGAATCTGTGTCCACTCATTTCTTTCTCTTCCAACAAGGACTGATTCTACTCCTGTAGCCCTCAACTTTCCTGACTATTCTGAAACCATGACAGTGAAACACACCTGTCTGTCTCTGTCTCTCACTCACACACACAAGAGAGAGAGAGAGAGAGAGCTATAACAGAAAGCCTTCTAATGAAGGCAGAGTATAATTCTTTCCTTTCCTTTGGCTAATCTGTGAGTGCCGAGTAATTATCTTTCCCATGACTTTAAATCTCTCTCTCTCTGGTATATTCTTGCCTGTCCAACACGTCTTTACAACTCCTTCAAATGGCACACAGCTGGCATATCTCACGGCAGATTCCTCTAAAGAGTGATTTAAAGTTGCTTTCCATCAATATAAAACCAATGAACAAGAGAGACTGCAATGAACAAGAAACATCTTGACACATTGTAACTGTAAGCAACACACTTGGTCAGCTGCATAGGAGAAAGGCACCCTGACTTAAAGCTTTCCAACTGTTCTCTTACAACCACTTGCGAGAGCTTGAAGCCCCAAGAAGCTTGTTTAATATCACCTCTTTCCCAGGTGTCTCTTTTCTGAAACACACTCCACCCTTCGTATTAAACTGTCCATCTTAAAGCTTTGTCCTCCATTCCCTCCCCCCTACCAACCACATTTTTTTTTTAAAGCTACATCTAGGATATACCCTGTAGGAATTTCAGGTCATAGAAAGAGCTGACTAGTTAGTTATTTATAGGCTTTTCTGAGACACTCATCATTACAGAATCTCGGTGCTCAAAAATATTAATGGGCTTAATTCTGCTCTCAGTTACATCAGTGTAAATATAGAGTCACTCCATTAACGTCAGTTTAGTGACTCCATATTTATCTGAAACCAAGCGTTTCAGACTTATGCTGGCATAACTGAGAGGAGAATTTGGCCCTACCTAATTTATCTTCATGATTCCCCTAGGAGGTAGAAAAGCCTGAGCATAATTGTTCCTTCAGGTCAACATTTTCAAACATGAGTATCTAAAATTAGACTCCTAAAGCCACATTCAGACATGTGAATATAATCAGTCTGCTTTTCAGAAATGATGAGCGAACACAAGTCCCTAAAGTCAACAGGAGCTTCAAGGGCTAAACACATTTGAAAATCAGGCCTAAATATGGATTAAGGGGTAGACTGCAAAGGCACAAACGGCACTGAGGCAGCTAACTCCCTCCGAAGGTCAATGGGAGGTAAGCATTTAAGTGCTATTTCAGCCTTTGAAAATCCACCAGTTGGAGTGTAATTTTAGACATCCAAGTCTGAATACTTTGGCCAAAATATATTCTCATTACAAAGCTTTTTGGAACAGGGAGCAGCTTTTTGTTGTGGGTTTGTACGGCACCTGGCATAATGGGGCGCAAGCTGCCAGATGCCCCCACAATACAAATAGCAAATAAGAGTATTGCCTGCAAAGAGGCTGACAAGTCCTAGAAGGATGGAACATGGTACATCATGCAAATCCCCATTAAAGAACCACTGACATCGTCATGGACTGGCCATGTACATTTTTTACATCTCCTTTCCAATCACTCCTGAGGATTAATTAAAAATAAACATTTTCTGCTTTATAAGCCTCCTGCTCTTCCTGCATAATTCATTCACTGATGCCTCCAAAATCCAGTGTTTGTAAGAAAATAATAATAAATTTTATTTTATGATGCTTAAAGCACTCCAGGCGCTTCACAACAATAAAGTTAAAACCATTTAAACATAAAAAAGATAAAATCACATAAATAAGTTACTCTTAAATCACTGAGCCATGACAAAAGCATTCTCTGATGAAAAGTTCTTTATACCTCTTTGAAAATTAACCAAATCAAATTTCAAAATAAGGCAATCCACAGACCTGGGACACAGGGATATAACGATACAACCTTAGCTGGTATGAATCAGCAAAGCTCTACTGGGCACCAGATGAAGATTTAGCCCATACGCTGTAATTAGTCTCTCCCTGCAAGCCCTAGGTACCAAAACTTCCTCTGTTTCCCATCTTAGAGGGTCAGAGATAGCGCTCAGTGAAATTTTTCATGAGAAATTTTTTTTCAATGAAAAATGCAGATTGGGTCAACCAAAACGATTTGTAATTTCGGATCAATTTCAGCAAATTGTTTTGACATTAAAAAAATATTTGGAAAGGTCAAAACAATTTTTTTTGACATTTCATTTCAGAAAAAGTTTAATTTTGGAATTTCCCACAATTTTATTTAAAAAAAAAACATTTAAAATTACTTTAAAAGTCCCGAAAAACTAAACATTTTGTTTTAGTTGAAACTAAATGTTTTGCTTAACCCGAAATAATTTTTGTTTCTTTTTACTTTTTCGGTCTGGCCAGCAGAGCTCTAGTTAGATGGAATACTGGGCATCAGAGGCTTGAAAAGATATTTGGGGCCTAATAAGGTACATTTGGGGGCTTTAAGTTTTAAAACTAAAATATTAACTTGATTTTGCAAACAAACAGCCGGCCAGCGCAGCATGCAAAGCAGCAGGCTGTGAGACTCCCTCGCTGCCCAGCCCTGGAGTGGTCATGCTTTCACATTCTACACCAGCCATGGGAGGCAGATCCCCTTCTGGAGTAGCCCCCTAATACAGACCACATTGCAGAAGTCCAGGGGCTATGTTATTAGGGATATGCAAAAGATTTGCATGGAACTCTGATCCCTCTCAAAATTAAGGTGGGTTTGAGGTTGTATTATGACCTCAAATTTCAGCCCAGATCCTCTAAAGTCTGCTAGACCTGGGCTCTTGAAGTTTCCATAACCCATTTCTTAACATATCATCCCCACCCCTCCAGTCTCTAGACAACTCTTTTCCTCCCAGTTCCCTTGGTTGTATTAATGGGAGAAGGACTTGATAGGGAGTAGCCTTTGAACTCCAGGAGGGAGCAGGAAGAGCGAGAGTCTATCAAGTCCTTCCCCCATTAATACAACCAAGGGAACTGGGAGGAAAAGAGTTGTCTAGAGACTGGAGGGGTGGGGATGATATGTTAAGAAATGGGGCAGGAAATTACAGTAGTGCCAAAAGGATCCACCTTGCATAAAATGGTACATGGGGAATTGCGCTTAATATACTGCAAGGACATCAGGATGGGATGAATTTATTACAACTAACTGCTGAGGCCTGTGCTAAGGTTGAGTTAAATCATGTTTATTTCTTGATACTGACTAGGATTCTTCTCTGATTAACTTTCTCTTTTGCTGACCAAGAGACCGGAACAGTGTATAGGGATAAATCCAGGTCATGCTGTCTGAAACCAGATCAATAACTGTCAGAAACAGGTAAAATCTGAGGAGTTTGACATTCATGTGGAATTTCTAGATAAAATTGGCATGTTCTCAGAATGATCAAAGCTAGAAAATCTAAGGAGAACTGGAAAGATGTGCAAAACAGACATTCATCTTTGCTCTCATTGCAGTCAAACCCATTTTGACTAATATCTCTGAAAAGGGCTGAGACAGATTTAACATAGAATTATCTGGAATGGAATCCAGGTAAGTATCTGAGCAGATTGACTCAATATTTCTGCATGGTTGTGCCCAACAGTACTTAAAAGTAATCCTGACAAGTCATGTTGCTTTTTTTTCTCTTCCTCAGTGCAAGGAGATATTTAGAAACATTTGATGTTTGAGGTTGGTGCCTGATGGGAGCTGGGGATAACTCAGAGAGAGGGAGACACTCATAGAAATGGCCATTATTTATCATCCAAAGATTACAAATAGGCATAAATACCAATGGCTACATTCTATTCTCATTTACACTAGTGTAAATCAAGCATAACTCCACTGAAAGTCCGGCACCTCCCTCCGAAGCATCTAGTGTCGGCCACTCTTGGAGAGAGGAAGGTGGACCATAGGAATCCCTGGTGTGATTCAGTATGGCAATCCCTAAGTTCTACCATTTGTCTGTCCCTTCATTTATATTCAGGGGATGAGGAATTTGATTCTGGAATCTTCCAGTTCCAGACATAGACACACAGACTATGAGAGTTGTAAAGAGAACTGAGGTAAATCTTAAGAAGCTGGTTAAATGGAACAGCACAAATTGTGTGGTGTCTTAATTTGGCATTGGAAATGAAAGAAATGACACCTTCGCTAAAACTCAAAAACCGGTGTTGTTGGGAAAATGTGTGTCTTAGGAGAAGTCTGCTAAGATCAATTTCAGTCCAAGAAGTTTGTTATATATCAATCCTCACACCTTTAAAAATCTGGTGAAAGGGCGAACAGCACAAATAGAAGAAATCCTGTAACTGCAACTTATCTTAGAACTATTTAACAACAACCATTAGAGTTCCAGTTTAAATCTCTCTCTCTCTTTCTGTAGATCCTAGAAGTGCACAGAGGTAAGAGCACTAAGTGTCCAAGGTGATTAGGCTCAGTCCTTCCTCAAAGTACTGTTCATTATAAACTACAAATAAAGTCAAAAGGGGCCAAATCGTGGTGTCCATCAGCAGTATTGATTCCAGGGACTTCAACAGGAGTTTACCTGAGTGAGCACTGATTAAAAATTGAGCAAGAACATCATGGGTTAGCCCAGGGAGAGAGATATTAAAACAAATTTATTCTAACAGTTAAAAATGATCAACTAATTATATAAGTATGAAAGAACAGAGAATAATACGTAAACTTGAACTTTTTATAGAATGAAAATCATTTTCTACACACTGTGCATGAAAAAGTATTTCAGTATTAGTGACCCTGATCTAAACCAATTTCAACTGAAAGGATTGCCAACAGGCTCATACGAATTCTTGGATCATCTAGATGTCCCTTTAGTATCAAGCCAGATAATCTGATGAAGCACCAGTGCTCACCTCCTTTTCTCAGATAGCAGATGTTTCAGCCTCAGACTCCAACCTTCCTCTAAGGCACTTTATTCCTTCTCGTATTTTCACAAACATATCTTCCACCTCCAAAGAATCAGGGCATACCAAAGACTTCTTTGTTCTGAAGTATGGTGCTCTGCTGACCTATGAAACAGAGCACTCCTCCTCAGCTCCTCTGCCAGGTTTAGTCTCCAGCCCTCACCTCACTTTCAAAGTTAGCCCATAAATACAAGATGCACATAGAATGTGCATTTCCGTTGCCTTGGAGATGCCATGAGGACACCTTTATAGGGTTCTACCCACCCAGCTGGAACTCTCTGACATCATCAGCTCCAGAGTTTAATTTCCTTGTATTCTTGCGAGGGTGGAGTTCTGCTTGACTGCATCATGCAACTCCAGTGAACTAAGACCTTTTATTACAGTGCACTTGTTATAACAAAAAAAGTAAATACATTTCTATATGATTATGTAAACAACCCCCTTAGCAAATAATGAATAAGCAAAGAAGGCATCTGTCAACATGTTGATGGATTTTGTCTTGCAACCTCTGTGTTTCTGTCTGTGTCTGCATCAGTTCCTTTGGCCTAATTAACCTGCATTTGCCTTGCTCAACAGAAATCAGCCCCATGAAACAGATGCTGCTTGCAGATTGTTAGAAAGGCTTTCGTTGTGAAATATGAATGAGTATATGATCAAAGCCAGAACCAAACAGCCTAAGGGACGTCCAAAATGGATTGGTTACAAATTAAAAAGGAATTTTTGAAGTGTTTTTCAGTTCACTCCAGTACTTAAATATAACTTGACTGCAGAAATCTGGTGAGGTGTTATCAATATTTTCATCAGGGTCTCTCACAAAGATGTCTCTCCTTAGCCTCTGATAAACTTGGGAACTTGGGGTGTAGGTGTATGCAGAAAGGAGAGACTACAGTATGGAGCATTCCACAAGCAGAAGAGTTCTCACAAAGAAATAGTTTTATGAGCCCCAAGAATAAGTGATCTCTGGCAGGGATGATTTAGCAGTGGCCAGAGTGGGGACAAAAGTACCCAGCAGAGAAATCAACAGGACCTATTCAGGCAGTTCTAAGTAGGGTGATCAGATGTCCCGTTTTTATAGGGACAGTCCTGTTTTTTGGGACTTTTTCTTATATAGGCACATATTACCCTCCACCCCCGTCCCATTTTTTCACAGTTGCTATCTGGTCACCCTAATTCTAAGAAACCTGCAGCCAGATAAGACTCATGGTGGGACTCCAATGAAATACTAATGTGATGTCTATTGATTATACTGTAGTATCACGAGGTGTGGAATATAAGGTGTTTAAGGCTGCATTAGTGATGCTTACTTGAATGCCCCAGATTCATGATATAAAAGGGAAGGTCCTTTCATGGATTGAGAACTGGTTAAAAGACAGGGAACAAAGGGTATGAATCAATGGTAAATTCTCAGAATGGAGAGGGGTAACTAGTGGTGTTCCCCAAGGGTCAGTCCTCGGATCAATCCTATTCAACTTATTCATAAATGATCTGGAGAAAGGTGTAAACAGTGAGGTGACAAAGTTTGCAGACGATGCTAAACTGCTCAAGATAGTTAAGACCAAAGCAGACTGTTACGAACTTCAAAAAGATCTCACAAAACTAAGTGATTGGGCAACAAAATGGCAAATGAAATTTAATGTGGATAAATGTAAAGAAATGCACATTGGAAAAAATAACCCCAACTATACATACAATATGAGGGGGGCTAATTTAGCTACAACAAGTCAGGAAAAAGATCTTGGAGTCATAGTGGATAGTTCTCTGAAGACGTCCATGCAGTGTGCAGAGGTGGTCAAAAAAGCAAACAGGATGTTAGGAATAATTAAAAAGGGGATAGAGAATAAGACTGAGAATATATTATTGCCCTTATATAAATCGATGGTACGCCCACATTTCGAATACTGTGTACAGATGTGGTCTCCTCATCTCAAAAAAGATATATTGGCACTAGAAAAGGTTCAGAGAAGGGCAACTAAAATGATTAGGGGTTTGGAACGGGTCCCATATGAGGAGAGATTAAAGAGGCTAGGACTCTTCAGCTTGGAAAAGAGGAGACTAAGGGGGGATATGATAGAGGTATATTAAATCATGAATGATGTGGAGAAAGTAGATAAGGAAAAGTTATTTACTTATTCCCATAATACAAGAACTAGGGGTCACCAAATGAAATTAATAGGCAGCAGGTTTAAAACAAATACAAGGAAGTTCTTCTTCACGCAGCGCACAGTCAACTTGTGGAACTCCTTACCTGAGGAGGTTGTGAAGGCTAGGACTATAAAAGTGTTTAAAAGAGAACTGGATAAATTCATGGTGGTTAAGTCCATTAATGGCTATTAGCCAGGATGGGTAAGGAATGGTGTCCTGAGCCTCTGTTTGTCAGAGGATGGAGATGGATGGCAGGAGAGAGATCACTTGATCATTGCCTGTTAGGTCCACTCCCTCTGGGGCACCTGGCATTGACCACTGTGGTTAGACAGCAACAGAGAGTCCTGTGGCACCTTTAAGACTAACAGAAGTGTTGGGAGCATAAGCTTTCGTGAGTAAGAACCTCACTTCTTCAGATGCAAGACAATACTTGCATCTGAAGAAGTGAGGTTCTTACCCACGAAAGCTTATGCTTCCAATACTTCTGTTAGTCTTAAAGGTGCCACAGGACCCTCTGTTGCTTTTTACAGATTCAGACTAACACGGCTACCCCTCTGATACTTGTGGTTAGACAGGATCCTGGGCTAGATGGACCTTTGGTCTGACCCGGTACAGCCGTTCTTATATGATGTTTCTTTGCAAGTTGGTGATGTGAATTTGCTGATCCATCAGCAAACATTGACTGTTGTTACTTAACTCTGCAAAAGGCCCAGATACATGACTTACATTCAATCAAATGAAAGGGTAAGGATGATGTGGAAAAATCTCTGTGCTTTCAGTATTTGTGGATTTAAGAATACTATCAGCCTAAAAATCTTCACGGAGTCTCAGCTATCCAAAAAAATAAAAGAGCAAACTTGCTGAAAAAATTAATTTCCAGTGGTTCTGTTCTATTCCCCTGAGTCTTAAAAAATTTCAGATTGAAATGGATGAATATGCAAGTGCCACTTATTGATGGCCTCCCATAAGCAGTGAACTCCTTTGAAATCATTGTGGAGGTAATTGTAAAAGAAGTTATATGCATAAAATTACTTCTCTGGTGCAATAAGGATCATAAATCAGTTCACAATCAATTCATCTGCAACTCTTTCAGTCTAGCAGATTTCAGGTATTAAAAAAAAAAGTTAAAGATGGGTAACCAAAGGGCATGTGATAGAGAGATGTATTTTTCTCTGATGCAATGCTGCATGTAGAAGCTATATACAGTATTTTCATATCCATTGTGTTTAATACATGATTAATATGAAAATACACACTGTCAGCCAGTGAGTTTCATCCTTAATTAGCTGCACCATCAGTATAATGCAAATGCTTGGGCAACCTTAACTATATCTGCTGCTGGTGAAGATCTCAGCCACACTGTTTAAGAGGAGGCACAAGGAATAGCCCAGACTGATTTTGTAGAGAGAGGGTTTACTCTTTGCAAGGGCTGAAAAGTCAAGAGGGGATCCCCATTGTAGCAGTAAGGAGATGCTTTCACTCTGCTCCCCAGCACAGGTAGAGGAGGGAATTTGGTAGAGGGCAGATGGCAGAAGTACATGAGGTGTGTGACAAGTGGTGTCCTCTGCTCCACAATGGTCAACTCAGAGGACCTTGGCAGGGTCTAGGTTGAGGTGCTCACAATTTTAGCCTTAAACCCCTGATCAGTGTACTAAGGGGTAAAACTGATCCACCAGGGATTTGTCGTCATTGCAAATAAGTTGTGTTTTTATACTGAGACAGCTAACTCAATATAAAACCCAGTGGAGATAAGCCACACGGGTAATTTTTTAATACGTAATTGTAGTTGGTTGAGATCAACACTATACCCCATGCCCAAACTGAGATTTACCTCAACTAGCCACATCAATGTAAAAATTACAGTGCCTTTTCTCAACTGGGATCTTACACTGAGATTGCTAACTAATGGAAAAAAACCAAGAGCTGTGCAAATAACTGATTTTTCAATTCACTTGCCAAATAGAAAAAAAAATCATTTTTTTGTTCCAAGTTGAATGAAATATTTTACTTCATTTTTGAGGGTTTTAAATAAATCTTTTGTTTTGAATAAAATTCTAAACAAAAAGTCATTTCAAATAAAAAAATTGAAATGTTTCGGAAATGTCAAGGAAAGTTTTGACTTGTTTTGGGAATTTTTTTCCCAGCTGAAACAATTTGGCAAATTTGTCATGAATTCACAAAATGTTTAAGTCGACCTGAATCTGCATTTTAGGGAAAAAAAGTTTCATCTGAAAAATGTTGTCCAAACACCAGTAAAAACACACATTTTTGGAGTAAAGACTTTGCCTAGGAGAATAATAAATAAATAAATAGCTTCATCTTCTGTTCAACAAACTAAAACATGTTTTAAAAAACCCACCAGGATAACCCTGTGTGCAGCAGAGAAATGGACCTGGTAGAGGGATGTTTCCGAAAGGGCAATATGAATAGGCATTGAGCAGATTTCTACTGTGCTCAGATACTTAGAATAACAGTAGGTGAAATACACTATTAGTGCCTATTGATGTTGACTTTTACACTTTCCATGGGTAATATTTATGACTAATGAGCCCCAGAGTAAGCTCATGTGACAAGAAATAACACCATTATAGTGTCAAAGCAGCAGTAGCCAGAATGCATGGGAGACTATAGTATAAAGCTGGAAGTGGATCATGCTTACATTGTGTTTTTCCCCTTTAAAGAAATTAGTTTTTAAATAATAAATGAGGGCAGGAGCCTTTGACCTCAAAATGGAATGATCTCTTCATTTCTGAATCTTCTCTTAGTAAAGATTCTAGGCAAGAAATGTAATGAACTAATTCCAATAATACTTTTGGGGGTGGGGGAAGAGGAGATAAGATGTGAACTCAAAGCCATGACCATCAGTACAATTCTATGTCACTTTTTGCAAAATCAGGCTGGTGTTAATCCTGTCACCCTAGCTAAATTCCAGTTTGGATGATTCTGTACCAGCCTACCTAAAATTCCCTTGGGCAGTTCCAAGATATGGTGTCCAAGGTGCAATGAATGGATGGTTTTGGGGTATGTCATGGTAAAAGGGTTGTCAATTTCTGTCCTATCCAGGTCATTACCATAATTTTCTCTTGAAATTAAGGTGGGGCATATGAAGACATGGTCTCAAAAGATCACCATAAAAATGAGGGGGGCAACTGTCTAAAAAAAAAGTGTGGAAAGCTTTTTTAAATTTTTGTCAACATTTTGAAACTTTCCAACCAGCTTTTGTCATTAAGTACAAGTTTAAAATGCTCCTTAGGCATACTAGACTTTGATTTTATTACTTGATAGGATTTTCCAATTATATAAAGAAGAATCTAAGTGGTCAGATCAAAACTAAATAGGGGTGGAGAGAGGAAGAGCTCCTTAAACATTGAACAAGTACAGGCCACAATGGGATCGATCTAACACATGTTCCCTTCTCTACCACAATGCCTATCTACAATTGGCCTTCTGTACTAGTGTCTCCATCAGAAGATTACCTCAACATGTTATATGGGGGCAACACACAGACTCCCAATTTCAGTGAGGAAGGAGTGGTCTCACAGCTTTGAGGTCAAAACTTGGAAAATAGTGAAGACATGTACATGACTAGTTCTCTGTTTTTCCTAAACAATCATCTCATTTCTCCCATCTCTTTCTCATTCCCACACACTATAGTATTCAGAATATGTATTTTAATTGCTTCACATATATTGCCTAAAAACATTTCATGCATCCATGGGGAGAAAGCAGGTTCAAAATGTATCTGATTTCATCATCATGAAAGAGGTTGTGAATTTAAACAGCTGTAAGCATGCCAATGAAATTAACAAGGCAAATTAACTGCAATATCATATTAGATCTTTCTATCATATTACTTTGATTGGCAACACTACCCACCCACTTGCTGTTCCCTTAATGGAGAAGAACAAAAACCTTGGGTGGCTTAAAAGTCTGTAATTAGTACAGTTTAAGATTGTATAAGTTCAAGAATTGTTACACCACCCACCCAGTATGGTGGCTATTCACTGAATGAAAACAGGAAAGGCCTGGGATGTAAAACAGAGGATGTGTGATTGGAATTACCAAACTTTTTGTAAGAGCCACATTTTACAGTTTGCCGGACATTCCTGTTGTCAAGGGGCTCAGTCTGGCTGGCTTCTTTATTTCCATTGATGTTCCCTTTGAAAAAGGCACCTCCTTCTATGGTATGCACCTGATCATCAGTGGGGTTACTCATGTCAGTAAAGGTTTGCAAGACTGGGCTCTTAGCCCTCAACCTCTCTCTGTTACCTGACAAAACTTTATAGAATTGAAGTAAAGGCTGAGTACTGCTCAGTAACTTAAGGGCTAAAAAAGTTACAGGGATGTTGTCATTATATCAACAACAAGCCATGCAAGTCTAGGAATTACAAAGTTAAGGTTACTCTTACCAGCAATCCAAACATGTTAAGCAGACGTGGTCAATACTTTCCCCTCCAAATTGGTTCTTGATGAAAAACTGGGTTTCTGACTAAACAAAAATGTTTGCAGAAAGTGTCTGCTTTCTGTGGAAGACTTTGACTTTGTCAAAAACCTGAAATTGTTTCAGTTTTTCAACTAAAAATAAAATTTTCTGGGGGCGGGGGGGGGAAATATAAATTCCAACAAGCTCTCATCTTAAGGTGTGAACCTGTACAATTAAGGCATCCAAACACCTCTAATGAGGCCCTGTAGTGACATAAGGCAATAAACATACCATCCATGATTAGCGCATTTTGTAGTTTCAGATTAGATTAAATTGATTTTTAAAGACACAGGGCAGATTGTTGTAAATCAGCATGGCTCCCAATTAAGTAAGTAGAGCTATGCTGATCTACACTAGCCCAGGGATTTGGCCTACATGATTTCCCACCCTGTTTTCTTTCTTCATGGTGTGACCAGAGAGCATCAATCACTTAAGATAAATTTGGGACAAAAAAAATAAAAATAAAAATAAATAGATCTGACACCAGTGATAAATTTCTGGAAGGATCCATTTTTAAAATACTTTTAAAACTCAAACTAACGAATGGATGTACTTGTAAATTCTCAGAAAATTCCTTCTCTACTCAAAGGGTAAGTGCTGTAGTTTTGGGGAGGGTACAAGTCATCCTTTATATCTAACAAAAGGTACATCTACATTGCAGCTGGGAGCTGTGACTCCCAGCAAGGATAGACAGCTAGCGTGCTAAAAAATAGCGGTGTGGATGTTGTGGCATGGGTGGTGGCTCAGGCTAGCCACCTGAGCTCAGATCTGAGAGTTAGGTGGGCTTGGACTCGGGCAGCTGGCTCAAGCAGCTGTCTGTGCTGCAGTGTTCACACTGTTCTTTTTAATCACACTAGCTGGAGCAGAATCACACCAACAGGATGCAGCGTAGTCATACCCAAAGAGGCTGAGTCCCTATTTCAAGCACATAAGTCAACTCAAACCTAATTACAGAGTCATGTTCAGCTCCTCCATAATAATGGTCTGGACCAAAACTCGCCATCTGAACAATCTTGAACTTTTGAAATCTGGTTCTGCGTTTGAATATTTCGGCTGGGCCCATCTCTTGTTCTCAGATGAAAGACTTGCTGTGCATTTAGAAACAGTACACTTTGAAATAGGTCAAGATGTAGCTCATTGGCAAATAGGTTTATTTGTTTGGGGGTTTTTTTATATGACTATTATGGAGCCACAAAGATTTTGTAAAATAAACAAAACAAAACATTTTTTCTTTTAAATAGAAAATTTTATAGTGACAATTAGCTGGCCATGGAACTTTTACTTTAAAAAGAGACACTAAAAAGGAAGTGGCTGTTTATCCAGTTCCTGGGAAAATAACTAAATGCTGTCTGGTATTTATTCAGCTGAGTTGTTAGAATAGTGCTTGCTGCCGTGGCTATATTTAAGGTTGTCTCAGCATTTCCATTATAAAACCTACCACCTACCAGAAGCAAATTTGTTAATACATGAATAAATATAACCTCAACAAACCAAATTAGCTTTTAAAAAAGTATTATCAGTAAAAAACGTACTTTTAAATAATTTGACAACTCAAAAACAAATTTAAACAAAAGAACTTTGGTAGCCATCCATCCCAGAATATCTTCAAATTGCTTCCAGTGGTTATAAATAAAAATTAAATGAAAAGCCTAAAATATACAAGGATGAGAAGTGGTTACTGTTCTTGCTCAGTAAATACCAGACTGGGTTGAAAAACAGGACAATTACTTCATGCATAATTTTGTGTCTGTTATGTGGGAACTAGAAATGGACCCTTCTTTTGTTTTTCATGAAATTTTCAGCGATATTTTTTACAAACATTTTATCAACATTTTGTGTTTATTGAATAACTGCTTTTCATGAAGAAACTTTAGGGAATGGAATATTTTGAAAAGGATTTTGGTAAAAATGTCAGACGTATTTAGATAACATTGACAGTGTTTTGTGAAAAGTGCTGTCTGAGAAAAGGCCATTTTTAACAACAAAACAGTTTTTAGTGTGAACGATTTGGACAAGCTCTAGTATATATTTCTATAAAACAAAATTTCAGTCCCCAGACCCAGATTCTCTAAGGACCCTATCCAGGAACTAGTGTATGTAATTATATTCACATTACTAGTTCCATTGACATCAGGGGAACTACTCATGTGTGCAAAGTTATGCAACTGACTACATTTTTGCAAAATTGAGGCCTTAATTTATAAGATTGGATAACTGCAGACACTGCTACAAATTTAAGCTTTATAAATAGATTGGATCTCATTGTGAAAACTGCCCTCCCATTTTGTACCTGCAATTCTGGCACTACAAATGTCAGAGTAGCAGCCGTGTTAGTCTGTATCCGCAAAAGTGGCACTGCTGGTGCAACCAATGGCAATTAGGATGTCCTGATTTGCTGGTACAGTCAGGCAGTTCATTTGTGCTTGTAATTAGTTCAACCTGCAACATTGCACAGGTAGTCACTTGCAGGAGCAAAAATGGGAGGGTTGTTTTCAAAACAAGGCTCAGCATGTCCCTTTGCAACCTGTGAGTCAGCTGTGCCATGCAGTTATTGCAATACC
This sequence comes from Chrysemys picta bellii, assembly GCF_011386835.1. NCBI lineage: Eukaryota > Metazoa > Chordata > Testudines > Emydidae > Chrysemys > Chrysemys picta. Next base: position 27,415,103 of record NC_088795.1, read on the forward strand.
AATTAACCTACTCAGCTCCATGATGGGGATTTTTTGTTTTTAGAACAAGGTTTACAAAGCAAAGTCAATATTTAAATAAAAATGTGCATGTCGCCACTGAAAAAGGACATCCTAGTAAGCATTTTAATGAGGTAGGAAGATCTTACAGCAGAAGTGGTCATTGACAGACTTACCCTTCTAGGGGCCAGCCATTAAAGAAGTTCATTGTTTAAAGTGGACTGCTCTGATTGCTGAAGTACTAAGGAGCCTTTCATCTCATTTGAATCCAGTTCACATAGGCAATGAATGCAAGGTATCATCAGAGAATTTTTCAGTGGTACTATGTGACAGACTTTAAGGTCAGAAGGGACCACTGTGATCATGTAGTCTCACCTCCTGCCAGGGCCGGCTCCAGGCACCAGCCTGGCAAGCGGGTGCTTGGGGCGGCCGCTCCGGAGAGGGGTGGCACGTCCAGGTATTCGGCGGCAATTCGGCGGACGGTCCCTCACTCCCGCTGGGAGCAAAGGACCTCCCGCCGAATTGCCGCCGCAGATCGCGATCGCGGCTTTTTTTTTTTTTTTGGCTGCTTGGGGCGGCCAAAACCCTGGAGCCAGCCCTGCCTCCTGCATACTGCAGGCCACAGAACCTCAACCACTCTTGAAACAGACCCCTAACCTCTGCCTGAGTTACTGAAATCCTCAGATCATGTTTTAAAGACTTCAAGTTACAAGAATCCACCATTACACTAGTTTAAACCTACACATGACCCATGACCCATGCTGCAGAGGAAGGTAACCTCCCCCCCCAGGTCTCTGCCAATCTGACCTGGGGGTACCTTCACTCCATGGGCATCCTTTCTTTCTTTGGGGTACGCAGCTAGCAGCAGTCCCAGTAGCTCTTTGGCATCCATGTCGGCAGGCAGCTCTGGCAGTTCCTCCGAGTCCTCAGTGCTGCAGACGTCCTCTTTGGGTTCCCGCTCCAGCGACAGGTGAGAGGCATCTGTTTCCTTCGCTGGCTCTGGCCCAACTGAGCGGCAGGACCTGCCTTTTATACTTCGTGTCCTGCCCCTTTGCTTCTGGTGGGTGTGTGTGGCTGTCCCAGCTCCGCCCACCAGTGGATGGGCAGTGGTTCCTCCCCGTCAGTCTCAGAGGGAGGCCACGCCCTCTCACTACACACTGTAGCATATGTGTGCTGTTATTATTGATAGCATGATTATATAGCTTAATTTAAGGTTATATGCTCCTATTTCTAATAACATTTATATAAACATTCATGACATTGCTCCTGACATCCTTGAGATCATATTTAATGCGGGTGTGACCTAATGTGCTCCTTTGATACACAATCATGATGCTTTGCTGTTTATTTATTTATTCTTCCTTATTTCAAATGGTGAAGATGATTAATGCAGCTACCTTTACTGCACTGACCTCTGCTTTCTGGGGGATGTCCTTGAAGGATATCCATTTAAAAAAAATGCTGATAAATCTAATCTCCTCTCTTCAGGGTATGCAAATGATGGTACTATTGGAACCTGTGAATTCCTACTTCATAAATGTGAAAAGCAGCTGGATGAGATTTAGATACTCCAACTAATGCAGCCTTTTTATAAGGGTGTATAAGTAACCCTTATAAAAAGAGTGCTCCTGTATTCTACAGTACTGATCTAAAACACTGCACCTTCCAACAATGATACTGCAGAATTCAGAGCAACTAATAGAATACCCCACTATATACAAGGGAAAACCCTGGATTTTGGTAAACTGGCTTAAAAGGCAAAAGATAAGGGAAGTATTTCTGGAGAATACACAGAATGGACAGGGCAAAATATCCATGGGCATTTGCAATTGGTAGGGGTCACCATCTCTGATAGATGCTTCTTGAGAAAATGATTCTATAATCATTGCATCCGAAGAAGTGGGTATTCACCCATGAAAGCTCATGCTCCAATACGTCTGTTAGTCTATAAGGTGCCACAGGACTCTTTGCTGATTCTATAATGTTCATTACATCCCGACAGATATTTCATAGCAAATAATGTATTAGACTCTTTCACCATTCGCTGCACCAGGCCCAATTTACAAGCAGATTGCAATTTTGTTGAATATATTCATCATTCAAAATGATTCACCAAATAATTTCTGTGAATAATTTGTGATGTGTAGATCATTTGTGAGCAGCTCATTATAAGTATTCACTATTGGAACTCTGAGATGTGTGATCAGTCAATGCATGGCTCCTAGCATCAAGTTTCCCATGTGAGCGCACATGGAAAGTGCATTTGAAATTTACCATCTGTAAACTTTCTATCTATCTCTGGGTTTTATACTTCTGCCCATCACCATAGTATCTGAGAACCTTCTATGTAAAATCATTAGCGATAGTGAAATCCCTAATGGAGTCTCTGGCATGTCTTTCTTTTCAGAGTTAGGGTCGGAGGTTTTTTGTAAAGATTTCGTTAATTTACATTTTTTTGTTATTAGGATTGTAGGTAAAAGGAGGTGTCAGTGTTGTGTAATTCTTATGGTGAAAAGGCTTTTTCGAAGAGGAAGGTTTTGCACTATTTCTGAGGCTAAGTCTACACTACCCGCCTGAATCGGCGAATAGAAATCAACCTCTCAGAGATCGATTTATGGGACGCGACAATCGATCCCCGAATCGACGCTCTTACTCCACCAGCGGAGATGGGAGTAAGCGCCGTCGACGGGAAGCTGCAGAGGTCGATTTTGCCGCCGTCCCTACAGCGGGGTAAGTCGGCTGCGATACATCGAATTCAGCTACGCTATTCGCATAGCTGAATTTGCGTATCTTAAATCGACCCCCCCCCCATAGTGAAGACCTGCCCTTAAAGACGGGATTAATTGATCTCCTCTGGAAAACTACAGCATTTACAGGGTAAGACTGTCACTTGCCAAGTTCACCCAAACAAGGCAGCAAGGGTTGATTTAATCCAAATCAGATCACCAACCTTAGATGTGGGTGGGGAAGCAAGAGGAAGATTTCCAGGAATGTTGCAAACAATGGGGGCGCCCCCTAGTGCATTAATAGTGTGGATTCAAATGTTCTGAAGTGATTGTGTTGAACCACTTGTGCCCAGCACAGTGCAGCTGAAATGGGTGTACTAGATGGGGGAGGGAGGAGGGAATATATATATAGTATATATATTAGGGATGTCAATTAATCGCAGTTAACTCACGTGATTAACTCAAAAAAATTAAACACGATTAACTCAAAAAAATTAAGCGTGGTTAATCACAGTTTTAATCGCACTGTTAAACAATAGAATACCAACTGAAATTTATTAAATATTTTGGATGTTTTTCTACATTTTCATATATATTGTATTCCATGTTGTAATTGAAATCAAAGTGTATATTATTTTTTATTATAAATATTTGCACTGTAACAATTATTAACCAGAGAAATAGTATTTTTCAATTCACCTTATACAAGTACTGTAGTGCAATCTCTTTATCATGAAAGTGCAACTTACAAATGTAGATTTTTTTCTTACAGAACTGCACTCAAAAACAAAACAATGTAAAACCTCAGAGCCTACAAGTGCACTCAGTCCTGCTTCTTGTTTAGTCAATGGCTAAGACAAACAAGTGGACTTGCAGGCTCTAACATTTTACATTGTTTTATTGTACATACTCTACATTTGTAAGCTCAACTTTCATGATAAAGAGATTGTATTAAGTGAATTGAAAAATACTATTTCTTTTGTTTTTTTACAGTGCAGATATTTGTAATCAAAAATAAATACAAAGTGAGCAGAGTACACTTTGCATTCTGTGTTATAATTGAAATCAATATATTTGAAAAGGTAGAAAACACCCTAAAATATTTAAATAAATCATATTATATTATTGTTTAACAATGTGAGTAATCACAATAAATTTTTTAATTGTGATTATTTTTTAATTATAATAATATGTTATATATTATATAATATTATGTATATTATAATAAAAGTTGTATTTGATTTGAATAAAATTTCGGACAACAGATCTAGCCGGTCTATACAGTCTGGAATCCAATAGTCTGGAAATTGAATAGGAAATTTCAGCATTCAGGTTCTCCTGAAGGGATAGTGCTACTTGGGGTTGACTAAACTGGAAATACTATGACCAATACTATATAGACCGGCTAGATCTGTTGTCCAAAATTTTATTTAAACCAAATAAAACATATATATATTAGGGCTGTCAAGTGATTAAAAAAATTAATCGTGATAAGTTGCGCAATTAAATATATATACATATATATAGAGAGACCAGCTAGATCTGTTGTCTGAAATTTTATTCAAACCAAATAAAACTTTACTGGGGCTGGAAAGTTTGGTTAGTTATATTATTAGTTTCTAAATTATATTATTTAGTTTCTACATGCCTCCACTCTTCCCAACTTCAGCTGGAACTTAAGAGTTGAAACACTATAAAACAGATTGTTCTCATGGTATTTCCAGCTTAGTCAACCCCAAGTAGCACTTGCCCTTCAGGAGAACCTGACTGGTGAAATTTCCTATTCAATTTACATACTGTTGGATTCTTAGCTGAACAGAAAAGAGAACCTCATCTCTGAGCCTAATGTTTGCCCTTATAATCAATCTACATAAGTCAGGAAGGAATTATAACCAATGTCATCTTGTGTCTTTTGGAATAAAAAACTCCCCACTGTTGATGAGTGAAAGCCAGTCAGGACTGATTTTAACAGGGTGCAAATGAGGATTTGTTACAATTCTTAGAAATTACTCTTATGATAATTTTTTAATAACAGAGGTATTTATTGAATTCATATGTGTGTTACTTGTTTTGGCCTTAGATGGTACGGTTCTTGGAGCAAGGACTATCCTTTTTAAGTATTTGGAAAATACCTAGCACGTAGTGGATGCTACCACAAATTAATAAAATAAATAATAATAATGATTAGTGTGTTTTGTTAATTTTTGTCTGAGGGTGGTTTTTGTTAAAGAGATATTGAAAGTAAAGGAAATAGTTACTTTTTAAAAATCTGTCTTGTGGATACTTTCTGTACTTTGTACAAAACAAAATTATGATATAGTAGCCCAACTGAAAACAAAGTCATTCAAGTACAATAAAGACGGAAGTAGAAGGCTTATTGGAAAAGAGGCAATGTAGCAGTAGCTTACGTTTCACCATGCAGAAGTGTCTGCTGCCTCCATTTCCCTCTCACTGCTGGAGTAGTTCAGTCCTACAGCTAAATATAAAACCTCACTCCTTCCAAGACAAAAATTAGAAAATAAGCCAATCGTACACAGTCTCTCTCATGGCCCCAGTTCTTTCCTACTCTCTACTAGAATCTCTAGCTCCGGGGCCCCCAGAGAAAGAAGCAAGAACCTGGTCCAGTTATTAAAATTCGTCTTCACCACCTTACCCAGGGCCTCTTCCTCTGCTTGCTCTATCAGAACTGTCCTCACTGGAATACCTTATACTCTGCTTAAGGGTGCTACAATTACACCTTAAATTGCGGTGTAGGCTTACATGGGGACTTAAGGTATGCCATCTTTTGACTTCCATGGTGCACAGTTCTTGTGCTGGCCCTCTGCTCAGGGTGAATGTCACCTTTTATCTTTTGGGAATTTTGTCAAGGGTGCCTTAGCAGAATCTAGATTTAAATACTTGAACAACTGTTTTCTTAAAGATGTAGTTTTCTAAGAGTGGGCTTTACACTTTTGATGATTTACCTTGTTATTTGGAAAAATGAAATTACCTTTCAGGGATGTGCCATATAGATGTTAACACCACAGAACAACTATTTTTAAAATACTACTAGATTATTAAAATTATCCTTCAAGAATACTTCAGAAATAATTTTGCTGTCCTCTAGCCTACTACAGAAATCTTTTCATCATGCCAGCATTATCCTCCAGGAATGTAGCTTTACTCACTTTACTGTCCTTTTCATTACTATTGAAATCCTTCCAGAATGCTAAAGTTACCCTTCAACAAGACGCCAGAATAACTTTCATGTTCTGGAAGGGTTTCAATAATGATTTAAATGATATCAAAATGCAGTTTTATATATAATTTTTGTTTTGGTTGCAATGGTGGTGAAAAAGATGTATATGTTGATATTGTGTTTTGTTTTGTGCTTTTAAATAAATGTATAACTACTTAAGCTAGAGTGATAGCGGTCCTGGAACCTGTGGGAAGTTATTATTTTTTTTAAGAGCTTTTAAAAATTGCCAAAGCATGAACTGAGGTGGATCTGTTTTTTTTAATGGATCTGCAAGCCAATTCTGCTGGTCTTTGACATTGAAAGTTGAGGGGAGTGAGCCATCTGGCTGGATTCAAATAAGAAAGATCCCAAACCTTTGCCCCAAACTCTGATTGAACCCAAATTAAAACTATTTTGAGGTTTGAAAAGTTCCATTGTTTTTATCCCTCTGGAGCTCTGCCTTTCTGGATTCCAAGTAGGACCTCAAGGGCAAACGCTTAAATACATAAGCAAGGCAGTTCTTGTAGTATTTACAGCTTGAAAGGACCAGAAAATACCAGAAATACCATGTGACATTTCCAGGCTCAGTGATGTACACTGTTCATATAGTCTAGATAATGAACCAATGCATCAAGGTGCAGTGAACTTCTAGCACTCATGAACTTCCAGGGCAATAGAGGGCACTCAGCTCCTCCCAGGATCAGATCCAAGCTTTGGATAAAGCTGAACATAGCTTCTGAATCCACTTGGACTTTTATATTCCATCAATCAGATCAAACAGAATCTGTGGGCCAAAATTCAGCCCTGATATAAAAGGACCGAAGTCTATTGAAATTAGTGGAATTGTGACAGGACTGAATTTCTCCCTTCCTCTAATGTCTGTTTTCCCTTTATCTTATTCCATTTTCAACTGAAAAATGGAACAAGCCACCTAAACATCCCCGTAAACCAGGGATGGGCAAACTTTTTGGCCTGTGGGCCACATCTGGGAATATAAATTGTATGGCGGCCATGAATGCTCAGAAAATTGGGGTTTGGGTATGGGAGGGGATGAGGGTTCTGGTTGGGGGTGCGGGCTCTGGGGTGGGGCCAGAAATGAGGAGACTGAGGGGTTTGGAGGGTGGGAGGGGGATCAGGGCTGGGGCAGAGGGTTGGGGCATGGGGAGAGGCTCAGGGGTACAGGCTCTGGGCGGCACTTACCTCAAGCAGCTCCCGGAAGCAGTGGCATGTCTCTTCTCTGGCTCCTACGCCAAGGCATGGCCAGGCAGCTCTGCACGCTGCCCCGTCCGCAGGCACCACCCCTGCAGTTCCCATAGGAGAGCTGGAGGGGGGCCATGCCGCGGCTTCCGGGAGCTGCGTGGAGTGGCCCCTGACCCTGCTCCCTGGCTGGAGTGCTGGAGCGGGGCAAGCCCCAGGCCCCACTATCCAGCAGGAGCTCGAGGGCTGGCTTAAAATGGCTGGCGGGCTGTAGTTTTCCCACCACTGCCGTAAACTATATAATAATTCATGAAATAGTCTGTTCAGTTTGAATAAGAAACAGGAGAAGGGGAGATATTTATCTTTTGTTGATGCTTCTCCATATGCAGCAATTCTAAAAATACAAGCAATTTCAGAATGATGCACACTACTTATGAAAAGTATGCATGTGTGGAGATGGAGAGAGAGGAGACCTCACATGGGATAAATAATACTAATTATTTTTTATTATTTCTAAAGCACACATCCCCAAAGTATCTAGCTTCACTACATGAATGCAGAAATTATTGGATGAGGTTCTCTGACCTGAGGTCAGACTAGATGATCACAATGTTCTCTTCAGGCATTAAAATATGACTCTACAAAATTAGAAAAACAAATTGATATTGAGGAACAGAGCTCTTAGTTTCTCCTACTCAAAAATAAAACCATTACTTGACAGAATAATTCTTGTGATTTTTTGACATTTAAGAATCCAGCAGTGAAATTGTTGCTCAGCTGACCTCCAAAGTTGTGACCAAAATAAAACAAAACAACAACAAACGGTGAATGCCAGAGCCCTGACTATCTCAGGTTCTTTTCTTCTATCTGTTCAAAGATATTTTTGTCTATTGATTTTTCCTTTTTTCTGTGCAATTAGATCCACAACCAGAGGTGATCAACTATGCCATCATTTGGACCATTAGGTCACCTGAGCTCCTCAGCAAGAAGGGTAAAGGGTTTTGATTTGAAACTGTCTGTATATCACATAAGTAATGTCATGTGTTTTTTTGCAACATATAATTTTATCATCATAAATATATAGCACAAACATTAGATATGATTGGCTAAAAGCTTTGAGAGATTGCTTCTTTCTTAAAGACATTTCAGGAAATAGATTCAACATAAAACCTCTGAAAAGATCTGATACGTCAATAAAAAGTCTTATTAAAGTTTCATAAGGCACTCACCCGAGTGTTTTTAAAAGAGTCACCAGTGGAAGAAAGTAACATAAAAACACAATGATGTGATTTTCTGGTGGGGAACATTTTAATGCATATGTTTAATAGTGGTACAAGGGTTGGACCTCCAACATTTGAGAAATCTAATCACGTTTCTCCCTCGCACTGTCTTCTGTTACTGCTTAGTTAGAATGCTGATAGGTTTAATACATAAAATGAAGGCTATGTCTTCACTGTCCAAAAAGATGTGTTTTTACAGCAAAAGAACTAATTTGCATTAACTATCCCACTCTAAAATCCTACTGGATACAAGATTCTGAAGTTTTTGCCTCAATGTAGCTAGGTGAGGTCAACCCCAGGTGGGGATGGTGTACGGTGTTAACTTCACCTAACTACATTTGAAGTAAAAAGTGTCTAACTGTGTTTCAGATCGCTAATGTATGTTAGTTATTTCACTGTAAAAATGACACATTTCTAGCAATGCAGCCATAGCCTAAGATAGATCCCTAGTAATTACTAGTGTTAGAAAACAGTAATCAAGGTTAGATGTTTCAGTCTGATTAGCTTTACATAATCATACTGTTCGTGTAAAACACATAAGCACATACCAGACTTCAAGCACATGAGTTAGTCTAATTGATTTCAAGGGAATACGCCCATTCTTAAAGTTACACATTCCTGCAAGTGCTCTGCAGGATTGGAGCATCTAAAATAAATAGGGGCATATACCATGAGTTCTTCTACCCAGAACGTGAGAGTGCCTAGTTTATTGAAGGTGACCTCGCTATTGTGTAGTTAATTTCTTAAAGCACATTTCATAGTTGGAGGCAGAAATATTAATGAATATTTGACTCAATTTTTTCCTTGTAGACTATTGAATCCCAGATATATTTTTTCAGGGCTGCTGAGGGCAGCTTTAGTGTGAAGTAAAAGCAGCCTTGTGAGCCCCCGGATGCATTTACACCCTTTCCTGTGATTCCTGCACTGGATGCCAGCTCTTAGTTGTCATACTGGGACCCTTATTACAACAAAATATTATTTTAAAGCCGTATTAACTGTAATTAGAAGTGATTGAGTGTTATCAGCTAACACAAACTGTGGGATTCAGACTTGGATTTCAGTTGGTATTTTAATTAAGTGTGCGTTAACAACACAAAATCTTCTGTCACTCTAGCAGCTGAGTTTCATATACAGACCTTTGATAGGGAGACCATGTGTTAACACTCAGATGCTTCAAGCACATATGCTTGCACACTAGCACTTCACAGATCCATTTCCCAGGGCAGTTTTCTCTCCCTCCCCCCTCAATGAATGATCTGATACTATGACAGTAGGATAAAAGCCGGTTGCATAAATGGACCCTTTCTGTGCCAGTCTGTGTCCTTAATATGGTCACTACTTTCTGTAATGGATGCTCTTCCATATCAATCATGTGGTACAATGGCTTAAGATTTCTCATTGCTTGTATCTCCCACTTTCTCATCACCCCTCCCCCTGCCCAGTACACTCCTCAAAAACATGAGCTATAGGTAGGGTTCATATTGGGATCAGTCCTGTTCCCACTGAATTTAAAGAGAGTTTTATTACTGATTGCACTGGGGCCAGGGCCGGCTCCAGGCACCAGCTGAGCAAGCTGGTGCTTGGGGCGGCAGCTTTTAGGAGGCGGCATTCCGCCCAATCCTAGGGCGGCACGGCCACTTTTCTTTTTTTTGTGTGGTGTTCTGCTCCGACCGCCCTGTAGGGGGTGGCGGCACGAAGGACGGGAGTGCCCTGCAGCAAGGCCGGCAGGGCAGCCCGCGTCCTTCCCTCCCAGCTGACCGGAGTAGCGCAGAGCCCTCCCGGCAGGCGGCGGGGCCGCGCCCCGCTGAAGCCCTGGCCGCCCCCCTTCTCTCTCTCACCCCGCTCCCTCCCCCTCCTCCCGCTAGCCGGGAACATCTGCAGCGCAGGGAGTCCCTCTGCACCCTGGCTCTGGCCGTGCCACAGGTTTTTTTTTTTTTTTTTTTGCTTGGGGTGGTCAAAAAGCCAGAGCCGGCCCTGACTGGATGGCAGGATCATTCCCAGTGCATGGAAGCTGGGAGAGGAACTATGTTTCTTCAGTTAAAATGAAGACTTTTACCCAGAGAGATAATGTAGAAAGGGAAACACAATTTCCCTTTGTTGAATGGTTACCACTCAACCCCCAATATGTACCTTTTTGCAGTACATTTTCCTATTAAATTATTTGATTTCTGATTGAAAAGCATTTAAGCTGCCTAGTAAGAATCAATGGTGCCAGTTCTGATATTTCTTGAAGGGGGGCAAATTCTGGTCCCTCCCTGCCACCCCTTCTGCTCCCTGTTCTTCCCTCCCCCACACAGCAGCCACCTCAGGTCTGCTTGGGCCAGGGAATTGCTTACCCACATTGTACATGATCTGGTTTCTCAGTTTAACAGTACAAGGCAGCACAAGGAAAATGGTTTTTTTTGAGGGGTGGCTATAATCGTGGGACCCTCAGTCAAATGACCCCAGATTTGTATCACTAACATTACCATGCACTTCAATGAGATGCACTGTGTTTCAAAGCGATATGAATAACCATTTAGATTTTACAGCACTTACGAAAGTCAAGCTTTAGAGCACAGAAAATGGTGGGAATGGAAACCCTCTAGCCATTTTTCTGTCTTGGCACATGCGCACTGTAAAAATCTATATTTTCTTAATACCATTGTCAATTTGGTTGTCCCAAAGATTTAGTGCATGCCATGCACTACCTTGAATAAAACTTGATAGATTGAGATCATTTTTATTCACTTCACAGAAATAGTTTGATCACTAGCTCTGCCCCAAAACCAGCCCATTTAGAAAGTTTTTGAAAAATGGATATTTTAGGGGCTTATATTTCCACAACCAGTAAATCAAACGAGCCCAAATTTGAGTCACCAACCCTACCCTTCACCTTCTTCAGGCACACCAAATTTCAAAGGAACTTGATTTAGCATGTCAATTTTAGTGGACTTTGAAATGTTGACTGAAACCGCAGATGTGATGTAACCTTAACTATAGTGGTGCTGCCGTCCAACATAATAATAAATCTAGTCTATTTTGTGTAGGTTAAGTGTATTTTAGTATAATAAAAAGGGCTATACTGAACTTCACTGCCATCTTGTAGGCACCTTGATGGGAAGCAGGTATTTAAGAAAAAAAAAAGTAGCTATAGGGAAGAACCTGGAACAGATACAGAAGAGTCTCTGTGATATTTTGGCAAGGTTGGGGACCACATAGAAAATGAGAGAATTTGGGGTTTTCTTGGAGATTTTGAAGGGAAAGATCTGTAAAATTTTATGTTTAAAACTTTAAAATATATCAGTGATTTTAATCCTCCCCATCACCTATCAAAAACTATTTCATTTCTCTCTTTCAATTCTTTTGGGAAAATCCATTACATGTAAGATTATAACTATCTTTCTTTTTCACCTCTGGACCATGAAAGACTAATAAACCAGGACAGGAAGAGAAGAAAAGGTGAAATGCTATTTTCAAAATAAAAAGATTTGTATAATTCCAGAGACATCAAAAACCAGAACTGTACAATGGAGAAAAAGGCTATTTGATTCTCAGAGTGCAAATGAAGTTCTTTGGCTTTAAGCTTCTGTTTTACTTCCAGCTAAACCTCATCTTGACACAGATCAGTAAAACCAAATAGACTATACTTTTGATGAAGATAAGGCTTTTCTTTTTAGACAGTTGACCAGAAAGGATCCTGTGAGCTTGATATTGAAGATGAACTACCAAGTTCATTGGTACAACAATTTGATTAACTTTGAATTCATTATCTGTAGTATTGTTATTTAAATAATTACAAATTATGCCAGGAGAAGCAATATGACTTTGTTCAAGTTTAAGCTTTGCTCTTTATAGCTGTGAGCTTGGTATGGAGGATGATCTACTCAGTTGAATGATACTGTAATCTGATTAGTTTAGAATATATGCCTGCCATATCTGCTTTCTGATTAATTGTAAATGAGGCTAGGGAAAACCCCCTTTAATTTGTTTTGAAGTCTAGTGACCTATTCTGTTTTGTTCTAAGCCCCAGAGGTCTTTTTGTTCTCTCTTCAAGGCCCTAAATAATTTTCTTGTACATGCTGTTAAAAGAAGTGTTTTTCCTTATGGACTTTGTTTCACTCATTGTTATGGAAGGATGTGTGATAAAATGATTAATAACACTTAAAATAAAGAAAGATACAGGAGCCAGGGGCTTGACAGTCAGAGACCATTTAGAAATTGCCTCATTATCTGGCCCGGATGTCATGTCAAGTGAGATTCTGACATAGTCTCGTTATGGATAAAACTGGAAATAGAGAAAAACCATTACCACACAGTGATGTCTAAGTTTTCATAGACTTCTGTTTATCCCTATATTTTGCATCGAAATCATGAAGGTATCTCCGATCCGATCATATAGTAACTACAGTAAATGTTGACTTTCTGTCTCTCTACTTTTATAGTCCCCATCACCATAATATCAGAGCACCTGACAAACATTAATGAAATTAACCTCACCAGATCCCGGTGAGGAAGGGAAGTTCTATTATTATCATCCCTATTTCACAGATATAGAAATGAGGCACGATTAGATTAAGTGACTTACCCAGGTCATACAAGAAGTGTATGGCACAACCAGGAATTCAACCCAGGTTTCCCAATCCAGTGTTTTAACCAGAAGGCCATCCTTCCTCCACTTTTTATGGTGATCACTGTAGAGAATACAAAATAATTGCTGTCTGAATTCAATGGCAAGAAGACTGCACAGATGATTGGCTACGTCTTCATCGTACATTTACCAAAAAGCGTGGCTTGGCTCTTGGAATGCTCATTGGTCAACCCTGAACTAGGAAAACCCTTATGCCTTCTCACTAGACAGGTTTCCTTCAGTCCCACCTAGCTCTATACAAAACAGCACCATGCTCTTGCTAAGTATTTTAGCCACAAGAGTGTGGATCATCAGAGTATCCATTAATTATTTTTTTAAGAGGTAGATGCTTAAAGTTAGTTGGGGGGGAGAAAGGAGCTGAACATTTTTAGGTGCCTAAGTTGGTGCTCAGATACTATAGTGATGATAGATAGATAGATGCACAAATACTTGATGTGCACACATTTATATATATGTAAATACATGATTTGCAGGTACACATGAGATATTTGCACATATGTGTAAACAAGGCACAAACCAATCTGTCAAATTTAGTACACCTAACTATGAAAAGCTGATCTTTATCTGTTTATTTGCTGTGCAATGTCCATAAAAATGTCATTTGTGCTGCTAAATGGTTCAAAGATGGCCAGAAAAAAACATTACTTGCTGACAATATGCTGTTTATTTCTGTGCTTTTTATCCCACAGAGCAGGATCCTTTCAGGGCTGCTTGCTTCCATTGACTGCCTCTATAATTTAATAGTCACCATGTTGCCACTATAATTTAACTTAACCAGTCAGTTACCTGCTTTCCTGTCCATCTCGCATGATGCCTTTTAAATCTGTCTTCAGCTTCCTGCACCAGGATTTTAAGTCTAGAAAAAACAGACAGCACTGAGATCACAGCTGAGCAAATATTTCATAATGAATTGTTTATTCAAAGAATTGTAGCTCTTTTCCCTATCTGAACAGAATTGTTATTTTTTAAAATTTATTTATTCAAAATTACTCAGTGAAAATTTGTGGTCAGTATCCTTGACTCTATGGCTTGATATTCAAGCAGTGGTGGGTAGGTGTAATTGATTAAGGATATCACATTATTATTTCTATTCCCTGATTGAAGAAGTTTAACTCATAATCAAGTTCCAAGTGTGAATGCCTGCAGAAAGAGACTTGGGAAACATGTTTTCTGTGAGTAAGAACAAAAATTCATGTTTATACTGGTAAAACTTGATTGCAAGAAGGCTTGCCATTGTGCAGAAGAACTGCATTCTGGCCATAAGTGGCCAGCTGAGAATTTCTATGGCAGGGACAGAGAGCTCTCAGATGGAATAAAGCTAACATTTTCCTGGCACCCCGTCTGTCTTGGGTACCAATATGACCTCCCATCATCATACTATCTGAGCACCTTGCAATCCTTTTACACCATTCTAGTGAGGAAAGGCAGTGCTACTGCCACCTATTTATGCAGATAGGGAACTGAAGCACAGAGTGACATAGTGAAGTTCACACAGGAAATCTATGGCAAAGAAGGGAATTGAACCTAAACTTTAGATTAGAACCCTAATCACAGGCCGTGCTTCTTTGTTTACTCCACCCTCAACCTTGGTGTAGGGGGATTTTTGTGTGGTAGAGAGGAGCAGGAAGAGGGCAGCCCTCTGCCGAGCCTTAGGTAGTACATGAGTCCTTGGGGACTGTACACCAATGGCATAAATTAGAGAATTCCCTAGGCTGTTCCAGTTCATGCAAGGGCCAGCTCAGTCCATAGAATCAGGAAGCTCTAGCTAGCTCCCTGATGGAGTTCCACCTGCATCATGCTGAACCAAGCAGATGAGGGGTCACCCAGAGTATCTAACCCTTGTTTTCTATCACTTCTAGAATGAAAGTAAAACTTGTGTTTAAAAGTATAAAGACAAAATCTTCGTTAAATAAATAAATTAAAAAGTAATCTAAGGATGAAATTCTGTGCCCATTGAAGTCAATAGCAAAACTCCCATTGGCTTCAACAGAGCCAAGATTTCACCTTAAGTGTCCAGAGTTTGGTAAAACATTTGATTACATGTTTAGTAGATACAACAGCAGACACAAGAGCTATGAACTATGTGCCACCTGCCCTTATTTAGATGGGACAATACCTATTATCAAGCAACAATTGACAAGAAGGTGTGAGTATTTAGCAAGGGGAAATTAGTTTTTGTAAAAACAAGGAGGAGTACTTGTGGCGCCTTAGAAGCTAACAAATCGATTTAATTTCTGTAGTAACCCATCCACTTCCAGTCTCTATTCAGGCCTAATTTGATGGTGTCCAGTTTGCAAATTAAATCCAGATCTGCAGTTTTCATTGGAATCTGTTTTTGAAGGTTTTTTTGTTGAAAAATTGCCACTTTTAAGTCTGTTACTGAGTGACCAGGGAGATTGAAGTGTTCTCCTACTGGTTTTTGAATGTTATAATTCCTGATGTCAGATTTGTGTCCATTTATTCTTTTGCGTAGAGACTGTCCGGTTTGGCCAATGTACATGGCAGAGGTGCATTGCTGGCACATGATGGCATATATCCACTCCTTCTTGTCAACCGTTGAGAATTGCCTACTTCCAACTTAAATTGAATTGGCTCATTAGCACTGACTCCCCACTTGGTAAGGCAACTCCCATCTTTTCATATGCGGGGTATTTATACCTCCCTACTGTATGTTCCACTCCATGCATCTGATGAAGTGGGTTTTAGCCCATGAAAGCTTATGCCCAAATAAATTTGTTAGTCTCTAAAGTGCCACGAGGACTCCTCGTTGTTTTTGCTGATACAGACTAACACGGCTACCACTCTGAATATTATCAAGCAAACTCTTAACCATCTTTCAATTTTCCCCTCCAAAACTTCTCCTAATCCTGTTTATTTCAATAGAGGTAAAAGTAGTTCCCCCTATTTATCTCTCAGAATATCCCTATTTATAGATTGCAAGTCGTGTGTTCAGAGTTGTATACAATACTAAGAACTGTGTATTTGTATATACAGACAGCATTATAGGTGTATTAGCAATAGTATATTGTATATATCCGCACACATATGTATCTTCCTACTTACATATATTGAAATAGATCCTACTTTTTCCAATGCCTTGGACTCAAGCTCCATGTTATCCAAAAGTCAAACTGTTGCTGAATTCCTTTTAAAGGTTTCTGATTTCTCTTCCTCTTGGTCTCTAAAAAATAAGTCCATTTAATTCAATAAGTGCAGTGCATTAAATGGATCATCAAGGGTTAAGTGCCCAAAGTTGTTACTCAAGGCAGACAAGATTTACACTGAACAATTCCTGCCAATAACAATGTACAGATATTTAGAGAACGTATTCTTTCCTCAGGTAAGTATGTACAATACCAATAAGCATCAGTGGGAACTGTGCGCAGGCATTTCAGGGGAGACATTCGGACCTAGACTTGGGTCTTATGCACTACTTCAAAAATACCTATCATAAATAGCTTAAGATAATGAAGTGACATTGTGTTTCCTATTACTGATGGGTGGCTAAACATTTAACAGATAATGCAAGACAGTTTCTGGGTTTACAAAATCCTCATGTAATTATCCAATCAAATTTATCTTCTTATAGCAATTATAAAAGCACTGATCCAGTGACAGCTTCATACCTTTACATCTTACAGGGATGCAGCCTCATGGGGTCATATTTTCAAAGGTATGTAGGTGCTTAGTGATGCAAATAGGAACCAAGGGGATTTGCAAAAACTCCCAATGGGAGCTAGGCACCTAACCTGCTTAGGTGCTTTGGAAAAATCCACTAGGCACCTGTCTGCATCTTTAAGGGCCTAAAAACCTTTGGGAAAAAATTGGCTCATAAAGTCCCACGTTTTCAGTTGAACCTCCCTCCCTCCCTCCCTCCCCCCTTAATACTAGAGAACCATACTTTCTTCCTGATAATCCATATCCCATTTGATTCTGGCACCAGCAAGTTAAATGTCCTAACTGCCCTCCCCCGGCTTTGGAAGTCACATTTTAGCTCCAGCTTCCTGATCCATATTGGGAGTGCCTGAACGTGTTCCCCTACCTCCCAGTCCCAGGCTTCACAAAGAAGTAAGGGGGAGGACAAAGGCAGGGTAAAACTATGGACAATATCCTCCAGTCTTTCTAAAACAAATGACTACATGTACTTTACAGTTAAAACAACTAGGACGGGTCTCCCAATAATGAATCTAACCAAAATGAAAGAAAATAAATTTTGAAAAAATACCAACCAACCAAACTAGTAGATACACATTGTATTCAGCTTCAGCCCACAAGAAATCTGGCACTTTATAGAAGGAAGAGGCTCAATTTTAAAATGTTTTCCTTTAATGTAAAATCACAGCCATAACCAGAGAGAACATACATGTAAAGAATTAAATTTTTCTGAAAGAGAAAATAACACCATTGAAAAAACAGATAAAGGCCCAAAGTAAATGAGCATCAAAAATGGATATTGAAAGGAATCCAAAGCTAATTTTAAAAATGAGTGAATTTTTTCAAAAGTAAAAAAACCCACAAACAAACTAAGAAACCCAGAAAAGGACTCTTAAGATTAGAAGCCATTAAATGTATGATAAAGCTATTCTTTTCCTTCAGAGAGGAAAATTCTCATTAAGGAAGAAAAATGCCCTGAAAATATGATGTAAGTGCAGAAAAGTGGTGTTTATCTTTGGCTTGTGATGCTGACATCAACAATAGGGCTCTCATGTTAACCCACTGCACTTATCAAAATAAACAGAAGGGCACTTTAATCATGTTGTTTCTACTTTTATCTGGGATTAGACTCTTTTCTTTGCTTTGTTTTCTCATTAATTGTAGTTCAACATGTGCAAATTAAGCAAGAATTATGAGTACTTTTTAGAGGACTAGAATCTTATGTAAATCCTAGTTTGGGCTATCTGTCAAAACATGTCGAAGTGGCATGAAACCTTTCTGCCGTTCCAGCTTTATTATAATGACTAGAACTTGCATTTAACATTCAAAAAATGTATTTACATTAAAAGTGTAACCTATTGATGCTTTGATAGTTGGGGTCTTCCAGATTGAAGCGTGATACTATGGCATTGCACATAAATTTGTTCTTGGGACATTTTCCCCCTGGAGGTCAAGTGTACAGTAAATGTTATATGAGTAACAGCTAGACTTGCAAAAGAGCTCAGCGCCTGAATATGCTGAGCCCCATGGAAAAAAATCTTCCCATGTAGGCCCCAACCTAGCACTATAGAAGCCAAAGGAAGTTTTGTCCCTAATTTCAAGGAGGTTTGATCAATTTGGTGCCTGAATCGTTGCTCAGCTTGTGAAAGTCTGGCCTGAAGTGTAAAATTCACCCTTTGGCAGAGGGCCAAAACAATGCCTATGTACTATTGAAGTCCAGTAGGTCTTAAATAGGACTTCAGCTGGAGCTAGGCCCCTTTGACCAGGGCTGGATTTCACCCCAGCAGAATATGCCTGCATGTGGCTATACATTTTACAACTGCACAAGACATTGAGCATGGGTAATTAAAGCCTTCCAACCCATACTGCTGCGTGCCCAGTCACTTCGCAATCTTTTACGAGGATAAAAATGCCCTTTCTCAGGCAATGAAGGTCAATTAAAAGCCTAAAAAAGTCACTTGTTCACCACTGAGTCTCGGGGAGATTTCCATGCATCCAAATATGGGAATCAACAGCACAGATGAAGAATGAGTGGGAGAGTGTTCTGAGCGAGTTACAAACGCCTCAGTTAGACCTGCACGAGCTAGTCACTATGAGCAATTTTCTTGTCCCATGTAGCCCTTTTCCTGTTGGAGAATTGTCATTGTAGAGATCATTATTTCTGCTAATAGTCATAACAAGCCAACTGAGGATTCACCTTGTGAAAGGGGAATCCCTATAAAGCCAGCTCTATGCCACATAGTCCCACTCAATTCTTGACACCAGGGTGATCCAACACATGGAACAGAAGAGAATTTTGCCATTGTTTTTTTCTTATACGATAATCTTGATTCTTGACATCATTGCAGACTGGCACTGGCCCCTCTGGTATTTCCTTCTGTTTTTTTTTCACTACATATGGCTGCCCTAATTTATTTGTCCCTTTCTTTGAAATTCTCCATTGATGTTAAGCAAGTTTCCCTGATGGGGTGGGCTTTTAAAAAGACAAAAATGAGCTGGTCCCCTCCAGCCTGTTTTCCTTAATCCTCAGTTCTAAGTATTTCATCCAAAAGTCCTGAAACACCATGAGGCTTGAAAGCTCAAGTGACTTAATCCCTGGAATTTTACATGTAAAAGTACACACAGGATAAGTAGCCAAGGGGTGACTAAGTGGTTGTCATTCACTGATGGAGTTCTGCCAGCGTGCAGCTAGATTTGTTTATGAATGGCAGAAAAGTCACAAGAGTGAATTCAGCCACATAGTCCTTATAAAGTTAGTGTTATCTCCATTCAGGCCAATGGAAAGTGACTCACCTTACTGGGGTAGTCAATACTGCAGCTTCAGCCATCAGGACATCAACAGCAATGCAGCCATGCTGATGCAAACCCCTCCTGTGGATGTGCTGCAAACTGGAGCAAGTGGACTGCATAAGTCACTTTTTTTACCCTGGAGCAGTATGTCTACTGTAGGAGTTTGGCATGGTGCAGAACCTGTGCAGCTAAGCCTGTGGCTAAAGCCTCAGTGTAGACATGTCTCTAGAGTACACAGGGCCGGCTCCAGGCACCAGCTTCTCAAGCAGGTGCTTGGGGCGGCCGCTCTGGAGAGGGGCGGCACGTCCAGGTATTCGGCGGCAATTCGGCGGATGGTCCCTCACTCCGCCTGGGAGTGAAGGACCTCCTGCTGAATTGCCGACGCAGATCGCGATTGCGGCTTTTTTTTTTTTTTTTGGCTGCTTGGGGCGGCCAAAACCCTGGAGCCAGCCCTGAGAGTACAGTGGGGTTCTCAGTTGCTCACTTCTATCTGTGGGGGCATTTCCTTCTGTAATGATCAGAAGCATACACAATCTAGGGAAAAGAGGTGCTGTTAGGGGCAAAATCTTGCCCTTGCTAATTAGAGCCACAGAACAGGGGGAGAACAGAAGTGCTTGGAGCCATCGTGCTGGCACAGGAGAGGAAGGCTTGGAGGTGGGGCTAGGTGGCCCTTTGACTGCTTCAGAATCAAAAGCAACAGCATAAACCTCCCCCCAGCTCCTGGTGGACACAGGTCTGACCACAATCCCAAGCTCACAGACACAGAAGTGAGGTGTATCTGCCCTTGCGGTCCTGTATCTCCCCAGATTTTCTCGAAGGGTAGCTTGTAATCCTGCCCCGATCCTGCACAGCGGGTGTGGGGATTGTGAGTCTGTCCTGCTCTTCCCGCTGCCCTTTTCCCAATGCTGCAGAAGGCAGGATTTTGTCCTAAAACATCAGTATGATTAGTTCCACTTTTAAGAGTGAATTTTAAGAAATCATAAAACTTAAGCAAGGCCTGGTCTACATCCTGTGTTTCTACCAGTATAACTATTTTGATTAGGGATGGGATTTAAAAAAAAAATAGTATACTAATATCACTACAACCCCGGAGTAGATGCCAATATACCAGTATGAAGGTGCCCTATACTAGTATATCTTATTCCGCTTCCTGTGTGAGAAGGCTATAATGGCATAAGCATCTTTATACTGCTCAAGCTGCATCCACATTAGAGGGTGGGGTGTACTGTTTTAACTATCCTGATATAGTTACGCAGTACATCTTGTGTGGGTAGACACGCCCTTTAATTTCCATTCCCCCCCCTGCAATTAATCTCCTTGTGAAGCGACTCCAATAGTAATAATATTCTCTACTATGTGGACCTGATTCTGATCTCACACTGAATTGACAGTGATGTAACTATTGATTTTAGTGAAGTCACTCCTGATTTACACCAGCTGAAGCAAGATCCAAATCAAGCCCTATAAACATCATCAGACTGTAGCATTTTCTTAGCTGAATTTATCACAGATCCCAGTGGAAGCAGTAAAGTACAAATTAAGCAACAGAGAGTCCTGTGGCACCTTTAAGACTAAACAGATGTATTGGAGCATAAGCTTTCGTGGGTGAATACCCACTTTGTCAGATGTATTCACCCACAAAAGCTTATGCTTCAATACATCTGTTAGTCTTAAAGGTGCCACAGGACTCTCTGTTGCTTTTTACAGATCCAGACTAACACGGCTACCCCTCTGGTACAAATTAAATTAAGTGATGGCCCTCCTTACTAGAGGCTCCTAGGTAGGACTGACTTACGTAGCAACCATAATTAGGCAGGGAAACAGTATGAAGTGAACAGAGGATCACACAGTAGGAACTTTAAGCCAAGAAACACCAATTAACATTTGTGAATGACCATGAATACTTAATTAGTACCAGTTAATAATATGCTCTTTTAAAAATCAGGATTCCAGTTAAGTGAATTTTACTATACCAGTGGTTCCTAGTCTTACCCATTGATCCTTTCCCCATGAGCGAAGAATGAATCTAGGGCTCAGACATGATGTCAGTTTCTGACTGCATCACAGACTTCCTGTCTGACATTGAGCAAGTCAGTTAGTCAAGTGCTTCTCAACCAGGGGGTATGCAAAGGTCTTCCAGGGGGTACATCAACTTATCTAGATATTTGCCTAGTTTTACAACAGCCTACATAAAAACCACTAGTGAAGTCAGTACAAACTAAAATTTCATACGACTTGTTTATACTGCTCCATACACTATACACTGAAATGTAAGTACAAAATATATATTCCAATTGATTTATTGTATAATTCTATGGTAAAAATGAGAAAATCAGCAATTTTTCAGTAATAGTGTGCTGTGACACTTTTTTATGTCTGATTTTGTAAGCAAGTACTTTTTAAGTGAGGTTTTAACTTGTGGGTATGCAAGACAAATCAGACTCCTCAAAGGGGTACAGTTGTCTGGAAAGGTTTTGTTGAGAGCCACTGACTTATTTAACTCTGTGGCTCAGGCCTCAGCTGTAAAATGGGGCTTGTAACACTTTCTTTCTCCCATGCCGTCTATTTAGATCGTAAATTGACCTGGTTGAAAAACAGAAAAAATAATTACAAATATTTTTGAAAATTTAAAAATGTTTTCATTTAAAAGTTTTAGAAAAGAACTAAGTTAGAAAATGTTCTGATCCAGGGTTAGTTCTCTTCATCCTTCCCCCCCTTTATTATTTTTTATAACATGTATTACAGCAGCGCCTGGGAGCCCCAACCACTGACCAGCACTGCATTGTACTAGTTAATGTACAAACAACAAAAAGACAGCCCTCCCCATTTCCTTTTTACTAGTGAAAAAGGGGGAAATGGGAGAGAAAGATGAAAAAAAACTAGAAAATTTCAATTACTTTTTTTGGTGAAAGTTTCAGGGTTTTTTTGTAAAAAAAAAAATAAAAAATCCTTTTTCCTACTTTGTTGTTGTTGAAATCATTTTGACCAGTTTTACCTGTAACCTCTTTGGGGCAGGGACTGCTACCAGTCCTGCTGTGCCAGTACAATGCACATTAGGGTACCAATTTCAGTAAGTGGGGGTAAAAAGGGAGGCCAAATTTTAAGAATCTAGCCCTTGATATCCTTCGTCATTGAACTTAATATCTTTATGCCAGGGATATTTTCAAATGCACGTCACTTTTTTCAAATTATTCTTACTAGCACCCAAACATCAAACCCAATTTCACTGTCACACCTTGAAGATTTGTGGGATGAGAGTTGGACACAGCAACAGCAAACATAGAAACTTCTAAGTGCAACTTTGAAAATGCACACACTGCTATGCCTCAAGAACAGTAGGTGGCTGACAGTGTGAAAAGGCAAAATTTGAGCTGTTAGGTTGCATTGTACTGCACCAACTTCACACTATACTTTCTTCTTTGTTAAGACTGCTCTATCATTGCACTTGGGATATGATGAGCAGCAAGAGTCAGCTAAGAACAGCGCATGCTCATCAGGGTAACATTGGTAATGATATGTGACCCAGTGGTCAAATAATGGACTACGAGACAAATGCACATGACAATTTTAAACCAGTTGTTACTTAAAAAAAAAAAGAGAGAGAGAGAGAGAGAGAGAGAAAGAAAGAAAGAAAGAAATACAAGTTACAGTGAACTCTACACAAGAGTCGGCAAGGTGATAAGAGCCCTGCAGTGCAGATCAAAGAGAAGAGCTTTGCCCTATATGTCTGAGGCACAATGACAAGACATGTGTGTTGAGGACAAGGGTGATTTGGTGACTCCTTTCAAAAGAAAGGGACAGAACAAGGTGTTGTAGGCTAGTCACAGTCTTAATGTCAGCAACCCTAATGTTTCAAGAGGCTGGCACAGTCTATCCCTCTATCAGACTATGGGCCAGATCTTTTGGTCTGGCCAAGCTGCACCTACTGCAAGAAGGGGGGAGAGGGCAAAGCTGATCCTAAGCTACTTTCACATTCCCTTGTCCCTGGGGCAGCCCTAGGGTAAATTAAAGAAGGCTCCGGTTTGCTCTAAGTTACCATTGGTTTGCTCCTACCCCTCAGGGACTATGCTGACAGTTCAGGGATGCCTGGGGAGATAGACACCCCTTTGTCTGGGTAACACTCCCTGTGCTGGGAGACAGGCTGGGAGACATAGGAATGACTGCTACAGTGGTTCTACATCCCCCAGTGATTTCCCTTTGTTAAACTGGCTTTAGGGTTGCTTTGTGTCCCTGAAATAATACAACACAGCCAGAGCAGGGCTGAGAATCTGGCCCAAGATTTTTAGAAAACATTCTGCACTGTGTTTTAGGAACCACTCCCGCTCCTCTACCCACCACACTGCCGTCTACATCCTGCTAAAACTGCAGTTTGTTCCTGAGAGCCTGATTTACTTACACAGCCTTAGACAATGGCGCCTGTACAAAGATGTGCTAATCCACAGATACACACCCTCTTTGTAAGGGCTTATTGTCAGTAACTTCTGGCTTGCTCTCCCCACCTCGCTGGAAACAGGTGAGGGCAGATAAAAGATGCGCTTTTTTCAAATGCTGGAAAGGTCTTTGAAGACAAAAGTACAGCAGTGAAAGAAGGTTTCATCTCCCATCAGCGAAAGCTCCTGCAGCTCATTGGAACTCTCCTTCCTATATGCTCAAGCGTCTCTTGAGGTTTCAGAAAGCTGTGCATGAATATGTAGGCATGCACAAGACAAGCAGGGCAGATGTTGTATTGAGCTCTACTGGGGCATTTTATACCACAGAAACTAACATACAGCATCTTCTCCGGCTGCCAATTTAACCCCCCTCCCCACTCCAGCCCCACAAATGTACAATTCTTTCTTTCTCTCACTGCAATACAGAACAGCTTGGTTACTGGCTGCTGTGCTTGGTGCATCCAGAGCAGGGCTGAGGGCAACCTCCAAAACATTTTATTGAAAGTGGTCCCATCAGCTGCTGTGGGAGGTGTATCTAAGGCATGACGTGAGGTAGTACTAGCAGTGCTATCAGGTTGCATTTCAGGGCATTCAGGGTAAAATATAAATGCCTCAGAACTCACGAAGCATGCCCTATTAATAGCACTGGCAATTGAAGTCCTCAGTTTATCCCTGAACAGGTACAGTATATGCAGCTGCTGTGGAAGCATCTATATGCTGCACTGCCAACGTGCCTCAGGACTGATCAGGAGAATCTGCCTCTAGGACTCAGAGGTAGAGCTGGGTGAAGTTTTTCAAAGAAAAAGGCTGCTTTGGGTCGACGGAACTATTTTGTGAATTCATGTCGAATTGACTGAATTGTTTTGGCCAACCCCCTCTTCCCGAAAACACAATTTCTTAAAAATTAAAACGTTTTGACTTTTTACCCAAGGTTTTGTTTCTAAGTTTCCATCAATCTTAAATGCCAAAAGAGACCCCAAATCAAAATGTTTCATTTTGGCGTGAACAAACTGTTTTGGGTCAAACCAAAACAATATATTTTTTTCCAGAATTGCCAGAAAACAAACAAACAAAAAATCAGCTATTTTCACAGCTCTAGTTAGGAGAGTGATTAGTTCTGTGCCCATTGTATCCTGGGTTTATCAATGGGGCTGCTAGTTAATGACACTTGCAGTCACTTATCTTCTGGGGTCCAGACTGAGACTACAGACTCATTTCACACATGGCATACCAAACAACCATCTGGTGGCAAGAATTTTTCGCATTGACTCTGAATTGATGTTCTAGAGCTAAAAGGGTCTATATCCGACTACCACATCCACCCCCATGGCCTCCACCCAACCCCATGGCAAACAAATTTCAGGAAGGAGCCATATAGCATTTACCATGCCATTGTTGTTATAGGGCTCAAGGGTGGCCTTTAATTATTGGCACACGTACAGGAAGGTGCAATGTCACGCTGCCCAGTGGGATGGCCTGGAGGGATTGTGCCCGAGGGTGGCTGTATAATCCATTCTGGAGCTCCTGAACATGCTGGAGAACACACCCATTTTCTACTCTCCTTCAGGTCCCTGTGCTGAACCTCCACTAACCTGCAGCAACCGCGATTGTGTCGTTACTGTGTAGGCGGCACAAGGTGGAGAGACTTCTTGTACCGTCTCATTCTCTTGCACATCCGTGGAGCAGCCAGACACAATGTGGCTCACAGGGAGCATGAAGAGTTCTCACTGATGCATACCTTTCCCACAGGACTAAATGGGACAAAGACCTGCCTTCAGCGGGTTACCTTATTTGCTAGGTGTTGGTAAAGATGACGGTGAGTGGACATAAAACCTAAGTCTCTGCAAAAGAGAGGGAAGGATGAAGGTTGCTGGTAATGGGAAAACCAACCCTTTTCACCTTCTGCCACCCTATTTAGAAACCACCTCCACATAAAGCAGACTGCAATGTCATCATAGCTTAGAAAGCACCACGGTTTTTAAGTACAATAGCTCCTCACAATGTGATACATCCCTCTTGCCCTTTCCTATTCTCATCCCCAGTAATACAAACTATAGTATTTTCAACAAAACAAAAGGCATGCAGTACAGTAACCTACACAACACAAGTGCCTAGTGCTGTGTGTGGGAATGTACCAAAGGGATTGCATTAGGGATGCAGTGAGGATATAAAAATTTTAATAAAGCATACAAGCTGCTGGGGTTCTCCAATAGTCAACAGCTTTCAGGGTTGCTAGACGAGAATGTCACTTTGTTCTGGATGACATGTTGACAGATAGTGTGTTTTTGATAGCTCAGTGGAGGAAGAAGGTTTTATACTTCTATAATAAGTCCATAAAAGAATCTGACAGCAGCTTGTACAAACAGTTGTGCTGATACCATTCTATCAAACGACGACAACTAATGATAATGATGAAAATTAAGCAAGGAGGATAAAATCAATCAGGGTGCAAGAGCAATTTAAAAAACAAAACAAAACAATGATCTATACTTTCATGAATCCTAGTATTTCAGGAAGACACTTATTTGCAAGAATAAGAAGCCTATGGGAATCAGGCACTCAGCTCCCTTTGTAGTTCAATGGGTGTTGAGTGCCTAACTCCTTTAGGCTCAGTTGAAAATCCTAGCCTATATTCTCTCTTGTATTATTATTCATGACTATTAATATGAACATTTATAACTTTCGACTTTGGGTTTAGAAAAATCAAAGCAGTAAATGGAACAAAGTCACAAACTCGCAGTTTCCTGTCCATTTCCTGCTCATTCCTTTGCTGTGGGCATTCTTGCCTGGTTAACAGCAGAGATAGCTAACCACACATAAATACACTGGCCAGTTGTGTTTTTGTCCCACTCCACTGACTGGATCATGCAAAAGTTGTATTAATCTGTTACTGTTGTTTAGCTCAAGTTGTACAGACTTATGTTTTAAGATCCAGAGGTCCCAGGTTCCCAGGGCAGGTTTTCATTTATACTAAGGCCTCTTTATGCCACACTGGCAGTATAAAGGAGCCTTAGTGTGAATGAGAATTCAGACCACTATGCGGGGTCCTACGGAAATAGCTCCTCACTCTCACCCAGGTGCTGACTTCACATTGCCATTCACCTTTGGAAGTCACTCACCAGGTGCTTATGATATTTTTATTGAATTCTATATTTCTCCCAGGATAAAGGGGACCATGCTATTTACAAAACAGTCCCACTTTTCTTAGTGCAGGTTCATAACAAGACAAATGGTCTCTGCAGTGTCTACCACTAGAACTGGTTGATTTATTCATTGCAGCCAATCTATTCAGTGAGTTTTGTGAATTGCTCATGAACAGTTCTTTGAAAATGTATTCATTTTTCAAAGTTCTTTGCTAGCCCATATCTAGCTTTCATCAATAGTCTTAGTTTTATATAAGTAGAGGAATATTTAGTAAATCAACAAGTCGAGTGTGGCTACTTCTGGTCCATACAGATGCACAGTACTCACCTACAGAGTACACAAGGGCCATCAGTGATGTCCGTAACACTGAGCTGATGCTCCCCAGCCTGTGCTTGCTGGTTTCTGGACCAGGTTGACCCTTGTCTTGGTGGCTACCTTCTTCAGATGGTTGTGGAAGGTTAGCATGCGATGCAACTTCACTCTGAGATAGGTTGGAGTGGGGTCATGTCCTACAGTGAACTCTGCACCACTATGGACCAGAAGTAGCCAAACTCCACTTGTTGATGTCAACTGAACACTATAATGTGGCACATCACTGGAACCCTCAAGTTGACCCCATCACCTGGGCTGCCGGTGCTATCACACATTGCTCCCCCAGCCATTCGCTGTGATGACACAAAACTTTGGGAATTCCAGCGGATCATGGAAAATGAACAGCTCCTCATCCATCAGGAATTTAACAACATCCCTCACTACTGCTTGAAGTTGTGTAAGCCCTTTTGGACCCATGCGTTTAACCTTCGTCAATGCAACTTCAACTCCAATGAAGCTTGGAAAGCCGAATGGAGTTCACAAGAAGTCGAACACCTCATGAAAGACCTGGTGCAGGGGATCCCTGGCTTCGATTTCCTGCAAAACTCCTGGGCAACCCTAAATCACATCTGCCAAATCATGGCAGATGCAGATACTTGCTGCACAAATGGAAAATTAAAGACTCTCCAGTGTGTGACTGTAGTCACCCAGAACAGACCCTGGAACATATAACAATTCAATGCCTGATTCACAGATACGAAGGAGGCATCACAGCGATACACTCCGCTACTCCTGACACAATTATCTGGCTTAACCATTTGAATGTAAAATGGTAGTTGTTGCTCTACATTTACATCAGCCATATGAAGAAGTAGTAAAGCAATTAGGTCTTCTATTGGGGTATTTTTCTGATTCAACCCTTGCTTGTAAGCTTGTGTACTAGGCAGTTTACATAAGTGACTTACATTGAAATTTGGAAATTAGCTGAGTGTTCAAGCACTTTAATTTGCAGTACATTTCTTGAATAAGAACTTCACTAACATTATTTGCTGTCTTATTGGTGTGATTCTCTAGGTAACCTTTACCTTCTACTACAAAATGGTAGAAAAAAATATGGTTATTTAAAAGTTCCAAGGGTGACATCCTGACCCCATTGAACACAAAGGTAAAACTCCTACGGACTTCAACAGGGCCAGAATTGTGTCCTGGGACATGAAAGCAACCACACTGGTAATTTCTTAAACCATGTTTTGTCTCATTCTAGAAAACAGAGCAAGAGCCACATGCTAGAGTACTTTAAAACAAACAAATGAACAAACAAAACATGTAATTTGGCACATTTAAAATGGCAGTACATCTTTTATATTTAGAGCACGGGAATAATAGTAACTAATAGGTTATGTTTTTTCACCCTGGCTAAATCACAGCAGATAATTTCAGAAGCCAGCATTTTCTGACTCACTTAGCCCATCCTAGGCAAGCATAAACTATGTGCTAATGCAGCTGTTTGAAGGGGGGAAAGGCTGTATTTTCTCAGGGCTAGAACAAGGAAGTGACAGGCATTGAGATTTAAATGACAGTGTATGACATTAGGAGCCACAATTAAAAGTCATTATGGGTTTCACAGTAACAAATTATCATTGTATGCCACTCATCAGGAAAGCATTAACAGACCAATAGATAGACCAGTGGCTGGCAAGGGAACCCAGGCCCACCTTCTACTCCGGGTTCAAGGACCCTCTAACCAGCAGTCAAGGTCTGTTTCCTTAATCTAGACCAGGGGTCAGCAACCTTTCAGAAGTGGTGTGCCAAGTCTTCATTTATTCACTGTAATTTAAGTTTTTGCATTCCAGTAATATATTTTAACATTTTTTAGAAGGTCTCTCTATAAGTCTATATATTATATAACCAAACTCCTGTTATATGTAAAGTAAACAAGGTTTTCAAAATGTTTCAGAAGCTTTATTTAAAATTAAATTAAAATGCAGATCTTATCAGTTTAGTGTGATCCTTGCCCTTGCTTTTCCTTGCTGAGTTTTCCAATGTCTGGCACGTATTTGGATAGTTTAAGCTGCACACAGACTTCTGAGTGATCAGTTGTTAACCGGCTCTGAGAGAGATAGAGGACAGATTTCATGTGTGAAAATACCTGTTCACACAGGTATGTGGATCCAAATGCTGAAAGCATTGCAAATGCAATTTTCTTCAAACAGTAAAATTACACTGGCAGAGACATCCAGCAGATCAGAACAGAGGCCCCACGATCTCTCTCGGTAGCTTCAAGTGCACTCTGCAGATCTCCAAACATTGATACCCACAATTCTGAGCTTTTTAACTGAATGAACTGCATTTTGAAATCTTCAACACCCATCCACTGAAATACAGACAAATTCAAGTTGCTTTCTTTGAACTTTTCAGGTTTAATTAGGAAAGAAAGCATTGGGCCAAATCGCTGGAAATCTTAAAATCTGTCAGAAAATTCTGATTCCAGTTCTTGCATGCAGGGCCGGCTCTGGCTTTTTTGCCGCCCCAAGCAAAAAATGCCCGGCCGGCCAGAGCAGCAAAAGGGGGTGGGGAGGGGAGGGGAGGAGGAAAACAAACCTACCCTTGGCCGGAGTGGCGGGGGGGGGGGGGGGGAAGAGAACAAACCGGCCGGCCGGAACAGCAAAGGGGACGGGGGGACAAACTGGCCGACCAGAGCGGTGAAGGGGGGGGGCGGGAAACAAACCTGCCCCCGGCTGGAGCGGTGAAGGGGGAGGGAAAACAAACTGGCCAGCTGGAGCGGTGAAGGAAAGAAAAAACAAACAAACAAAAAAATACCTGCGGGGCGGCGGGAGCGTGGGTGCAGGAGGACTCCCGGGCCCTGCAGACCCCGGGCAGCGTAGTGCGCACCCTGGCTAGCTAGTGGGGAGAGAGAGAAGGGGGCGGCCAGGGCTTCCTTAAGCGGGGTGCTTGCCATGCGGCCCCTCCCGCTGCGCTGCCTGCTGGGAGGGCTCCACCACTCCGGTCGGCAGGCAGGGAAGGACGCGGGCTGCCCTGCCGGGCTTGCTGCAGGGCACTCCCATCCTCCGCCCCCTACAGGGTGGCGGGAGCAGCAAACCAAAAAGAAAAAAGAAAAAACTTGCAGGGACGGCCAAAGTGGTGAAGCGCAAAAAAAAAAGGATTAGATGGAATCCCGCCCCTTGGAATCTGCCGCCCCAAGCATGAGCTTGCTTGGCTGGTGCCTGGAGCCAGCCCTGCTTGCATGTACATTCCAATCTCATCAACACTGACAGTCCAACGTGTCGATAGCTCTTTTATGTATTGGAAGTAGCAGAAAGTCAAAAGTTTGAATATCCCGAGAAAAAACTGCTAGTTTTACAACAAATGCCTTCCAGGCTTCATAAAGATCCAGAACTGTTTTCCCTGCACCCTGGAGACAGAGGTTGAGTTCGTTTAGGTGAGCGGTGATGTCAGTTAGAAACATGAGCTTACACAGCCATTTGTCATCATCCAGTTTGGGGTAGTTTTGTGTTTTTTTTTGACAAAAAGGCCTTGATTGCAGCAAAACAGTTTACAAAACACACCAAAACCTTGCCACGACTTAGCCACCGAATGTTGCTGTGAAGTGGAATGTCATTATAAGCACTGTAAAAAGCAACAGAGGGTCCTGTGGCACCTTTGAGACTAATAGAAGTATTGGGAGCATAAGCTTTCGTGGGTAAGAACCCCACTTCTTCAGATGCAAGTAATGGAAATCTCCAGAGGCAGGTATAAATGTTGGCATATTGTGGGGCCATGCGGGTGCCCATAGCGGTGCCACTGGTCTGGAGGTATATATTGTCACCAAATTTGAAATAATTGTGCGTGAGGATAAAGTCACAGAGCTCAGAGGACCTACAGTCCTCAGCTTAAACCTCTCCAACGCATCATCAGTGATCTACAACCCATCCTGGACAATGATCCCTCACTTTCACAGACCTTGGGAGGCAGGCCAGTCCTCGCCCACAGACAACCTGCCAACCTTAAGCATATTCTCACCAGCAACCACGCACCGCACCATAACAACTCTAACTCAGGAACCAACCCATGCAACAAACCTCGATGCCAACTCTGCCCACATATCTACACCAGCAACACCATCACAGGACCTAACCAGATCAGCTACAACATCACCGGCTCATTCACCTGCACGTCCACCAATGTTATATATGCCATCATATGCCAGCAATGCCCCTCTGCTATGTACATTGGCCAAACTGGACAGTCACTACGCAAGAGGATAAATGGACACAAGTCAGATATCAGGAATGGCAACATACAAAAACCTGTAGGAGAACACTTCAACCTCCCTGGCCACACAATAGCAGATGTAAAGGTAGCCATCTTACAGCAAAAAAACTTCAGGACCAGACTCCAAAGAGAAACTGCTGAGCTCCAGTTCATTTGCAATTTTGACACCATCAGATCAGGATTAAACAAAGACTGTGAATGGCTATCCAACTACAGAAGCAGTTTCTCCTCCCTTGGTGTTCACACCTCAACTGCTAGCAGAGCACCTCACCCTCCCTGATTAAACTAACCTCATTATATCCATACTGATTTATACCTGCCTCTGGAGATTTCCATTACTTGCATCTGAAGAAGTGAGGTTCTTACCCACGAAAGCTTATGCTCCCAATACTTCTGTTAGTCTCAAAGGTGCCACAGGACACTCTGTTGCTTTTTACAGATTCAGACTAACACGGCTACCCCTCTGATATTATAAGCACTGTCCCTCTCTTCTAGCAGTACTTGAAACTGTCTGTGAGTCAAAGCAGATTGAGGAACAAGGAAATTCACAATTCGCACCACTGTATTCATCACATTATTAAGCTCTGAATTAGAAATTTTAGCACACAGGTTTCCTTGATGGATGATATAGTGAAATTTGACTGTTGGGCAGCCAATTTGATCTTTAAGTAACTTTAAAAATCCCTTTTGTTTTCCGACCATGGCAGGAGCATCATCTGTTGTCACACAAAATATTTTTCTGATGTCAACTCCTCGTTCTTCAAAATGGTTTACAAGACTTTCCACTATATCTTCCCCCTTTGTTGTGCCATGCAGGGGTTTTAGGCAACAAAGTTCCTCTTGGATTTCATCGGAAGCACAATATCTTGCAACAATTGCCAAACATGGAACGTCGTTTATATCCACGCTCTCATCAACTGCAACACTAAGCACTGCTTAGTCTTTTAATGCAGTCAACTGCTTTTCATTAATGTTTTCTGCCATTTCGTTTATGCGTCTCTCAACTGTTCTGGCAAAGACAGGCAGTTCTTTTATTCTAGATACGATCGCATCTTTATTTGGCAAATCATTGAACAAAACCTCTGAACTGCTGAGAAAAACTTCTTTTATATATTCCCCATCTGTAAATGGCTTTCCGTTTTTTGCAGTGCACTGTGCAATCTTGTAACTTCCTTCTGTAGTTTGATTTTTACTTACACTTAAGCATTTAAAAACACTGCTTTGCTTCTCATATCATGCTACTGCCTTTTTGATCGATTCAGTCTTGTCTGCTTCATCAAGAAAGGCTTTCTCATGCTTCATTTCAAAATGTCGTCGAACACCTGATGTGCGACAAACAACACTTTCACAACAGAAAGCACAAACAGCACGGTCCTTCTTTTGAATAAATCCAAATGTATCTGTCCAAGAAGGCTGAAATGAATGGTCTAACTTTGCTTTCTTAGGAGCTGACATTTTGTCAAATGTACCCCTCAACTCACAGCAGAAAAAAATATGGCGACAGACGACACACACAACGTCAAACACAATGCGCTGTTCCACGTGACGGGATAGTGATGTAAGCAGCAAATCAGAACTTAAAAATATCCCAGTACAGTGGTGCTGGAACAATTTTTAAGGTGGGGGTGCTGAGCTGCACCCCTCACTGCCCCAGGCTGGGCCAGTGGGCCACAGCTGGGGGTGGCTGCAGAGCCTTGGGCCGGCGGCCAGGACCCGAGGATGGCAAAAGAGCCCCTGGGACCAGTGGCCGGGACTCAGGGCCAGCAGCGGGCTGAGCGGGGCTGACGGATGGGACCCCAGGTGTCCAGGGGCCAGCAGTAGAACCCTAGGCTGGCAGCAGAGCCCCTGGGACCGGTGGCTAGGACCCAGGCAGTGTGAGTGCCACTAAAATCATCTTGTGTGCCACCTTTTGCAAGCGTGCCAGAGGTTGCTGACCCCTGATCTAGACCTTACTGCCTTTCCCTGACCCCTGTCTTACCTTCCTGGCTTCCCCCCTCCCTGGGTTTGCCAGCCCTAACGCACCTCCCTTCTCTCAGGGAATGACTTCAGACTTTTCTAACAGCCTCCTTCTACTGCCAATTTCTTGCCTTTATAGCCCCAGCCAAGCTCGTTCCTCCCTAATTGTGCTTCCTCACTCAGTCGGAGAATTACTTAGCCACATGATTCCTCTCATGTGGCCTGTTAAGTTACTTAGCCCCTTTCTTAGTCTTCATTAACCCTTTCAGGGCAAGTGTGGGGTGACCACCCTATCACCCCCCCCCAAACAATAACAATTATGTGGGTAAAACCAGATAATCATTACACTCTCCAATGACCTCACACAAGAAAATGACGAAAGACAACACCACCATATCATCTGTGAGTGAACACTTTTCACAAAGCAATAACTCTATAGGTGACCTATCAGTTCTCCTCTTCAGAGGAAACCTCCACAACACCTTCAGAAGACAAGCTTGGGAGCTTAAATTGATTACTCTGCAAGATACTAAAAATCATGGTCTGAAAGACACGGTATTTATGGTTTATTACAACAATCTGTAACCCACTAATCTTCCATATTGTCCTATGGCTATAGCGGTATCAATAGGCCACTTCACCTTGAAGGGTTCTTTAGAATCTGTGCTAACTACTTACACTAAACTATCTGTTTGATCTTGAATTTAACTGTGACACTCTTTAGTGCCTTTTCCAGACCCGAAGAAGAGCTCTGTCTAGCTCGAAAGTTTGTCTCTCTCACCAACAGAAGTTGGTCCAATAAAAAATATTACCTCACCCACCTTGTCTCTCTAAAAGGTGAGAGGAGAAATATAGGGTATGTCGACACTGAGAAAAAAAAACCCAGTAGAGGAGGTGAGTCTCAGAACCTGGGTCTACAGACTTGGGCTCATGGGGCAAAAAGAGCAGTGTAGAGGTTGCTGCTTGGGCTAGAGCTCAGGCTCTGGAGCTGCCTCCCCCAGGTTTCAGAGATGGACCTCCAGCAACTACACTGCTGGTTTTGGTGCTGTAACACGAGACCTGTGAGCTCGAGTCTTTTGACCTGTGGGGTTTTTGTTTGTTTGTTTGTTTTTCAGTCTAGAAGACCCACTATGTCTCATTATGTGTCAGACAGAATCTAATGTTATACTTCACACACTCAAGATAATCTCCACTTTATTACTGTATTTCACTTACATAGCATGCATGTTTGTCTTTGTGAAAATCTGAATATACTAGATATTAGGTTTGATATGTGTGATGCATTCCATGTCTGACTGCTGATCTGCCTCTGAGAGATAGTGATTTTGTGTATGTCCATATATGTGCACAGAAAAAGAACATACCACCAACTCTGAATCTAGACACTCTGCTCATCAGTGGAATAAGAAGGCATGTGTTAAACTCGAGAGCAGGGGAACAGAACACGCAAAGGCTAGCTCCATGCAAGGTATGGATTTGAAAAATGGCTGGACAAGAATTTATAAATTGCTTTATTCTGCTACAGGATTCTGTAATCTGTGGGGATCTTGAAACCCTTCCTACCTCCTTTGTCAATTGATTTGAAAAGGCACTCTTACCAGAATGTCTTATGAGCCAGCAAAATGTTTATGTTCTGGTTCATTTGTGGAATCTTTTCTGTTCTCCTATCCTGGGCAGCCCTCAAAGCACTCCAGTAAAACAAAGTTTGCAGATCAGTGGCAAGCATCCGGCTTACAAACATCTGGAGCGGGAAGAAAAAAAAAAGACTGTTTTTCTGAAAGCTGTTCCATTCTCAGAAAACTGAGGCTGGGCTTACATTCTTGTCTCTCTCCCTCTGCCCCCCACGTCCCTTGCTAGTCACATTCACACCCAATATATTATTCTTTTTATCAGGCAAGACAGCAGCATTTGGAATATTTCAAACTGATATGTTAATCATCAAGAAACAACTTGTGATTTTTATGTGGTGGGTCTATACTTAACTGCTGAACACATATGCAAGATTCTAATATGAGCAACAGGCTATGAAACCACAACCATCATGTATAAGACTGGTATCACAGAGACAGCTGCTCAGCCTGACAGGGCCAGCTTTAGGAAGTGCGGGGCCCAATTCAAATAGTTTTGACGGGGCCCCGGCAGGGATGACTCACCCGGCGGCGCTCCTGGTCTTCGGCAGCACTTCAGTGGCGGGTCCTTCACTCGCTCCGAGTCTTTGGCGGCACCGAAGGACCCGCCGCCAAAATGCCGCCGAAGACCCGGAGCGAGTGAAGGGCCCGCTGCTGAAGTGCCGCTGAAAACCCGGAGCGCCGCTGGATGAGTAAAAATTAAAAAGGTGCCTAAGTTTGCCACTCTTCTTTAGAGTGCGGGGCCCTCTCAGGTGCGGGCGCGGGGCCCTCTTAGGTGCGGGGCCCAATTCGGGGGAATTGGGGGAATCGGCCCAAAGCCGGCCCTGCAGCCTGAGACTCCTATGGCCTTTCCTTTTTATTTTTGTTTAAAACAGAGATGCTGAGGCAGAATCTTTTCATTAGAGACCCTCAACACATCCTCACAAATTTATAGGAGTATAAAAATATTGCTCAGGCATGCAGGAGTGAAATCAGGAAGGCCAAATCACACTTGGAGTTGCAGCTAGCAAGAGATGTTAAGAGTAACAAGAAGGGTTTCTTCAGGCAACAAGAAGAAAATCAAGGAAAGTGTGGGCCCCTTACTGAATGAGGGAGGCAACCTAGTGACCAAGGATGTGGAAAAAGCTAATGTACTCAATGCTTTTTTTGCCTCTGTCTTCACAAACAAGGTCAGCTCCCAGACTGCTGCACTGGGCAGCACAATATGGGGAGAAGGTGACCAGCCCTCTGTGGAGAAAGAAGTGGTTTGGAACTATTTAGAAAAACTGGACGTGCACAAGTCCATGGGGCTGGATGCGCTGCATTCGAGGGTGCTAAAGGAGTTGGCGGATGAGATTGCAGAGCCATTAGCCATTATTTTTGAAAACTCATGGCGATCGGGGGAGGTCCCAGATGACTGGAAAAAGGCTAATGTAGTACCCATCTTTAAAAAAGGGAAGAAGGAGGATCCGGGGGACTACAGGCCAGTCAGCCTCTCCTCAGTCCCTGGAAAAATCATGGAGCAGGTCCTCAAGAAATCAATTCTGAAACACTTAGAGGAGAGGAAAGTGATCAGGAACAGTCAGCATGGATTCACCAAGGGGAAGTCGTGCCTGACTCACCTAATTGCCTTCTATGATGAGATAACTGGCTCTGTGGATGAGGGGAAAGCAGTGGATGTGTTATTCCTTGACTTTAGCAAAGCTTTTGATACGGTCTCCCACAGTATTTTTGCCGCCAAGTTAAAGAAGTATGGGCTGGATGAATGGACTGTAAGGTGGATAGAAAGCTGGCTAGATCGTTGGGCTCAACGGGTAGTGATCAATGGCTCCATGTCTAGTTGGCAGCCGGTTTCAAGCGGAGTGCCCCAAGGGTCGGTCCTGGGGCCGGTTTTGTTTAATATCTTTATTAATAATCTGGAGGATGGTGTGGACTGCACTCTCAGCAAGTTTGCAGATGACACTAAACTAGGAGGCGTGGTAGATACACTAGAGGGTAGGGATCGGATACAGAGGGACCTAGACAAATTAGAGGATTGGGCCAAAAAAAACCTGATGAGGTTCAACAAGGACAAGTGCAGAGTCCTGCACTTAGGATGGAAGAATCCCATGCACTGCTATAGACTAGGGACTGAATGGCTAGGTAGCAGTTCTGCAGAAAAGGACACAGGTCACAGTGGACGAGAAGCTGGATATGAGTCAACAGTCGTGAGCAATGGTCTCAAGTTGCAGTGGGGGAGGTCCAGGTTGGATATTAGGAAACACTATTTCACTAGGAGGGTGGTGAAGCACTGGAATGCGTTACCTAGGGAGGTGGTGGAGTCTCCTTCCTTGGAGGTTTTTAAGGCCCGGCTTGACAAAGCCCTGGCTGGGATGATTTAGTTGGGAATTGGTCCTGCTTTGAGCAGGGGGTTTGACTAGATGACCTCTTGAGGTCCCTTCCAACCCTGATATTCTATGATTCTATGATTCAGTCACATGCCATGGGGCATCAGTAATATTTAAACACTACTTTTCAGCTATTCAGATGAATTTTTAAGATATAATGTGATGTATATTGCTATGTACCTGTAAGGCTGTTTTCTATGGGCTGCATCTTTAAGTGTAGACTTTGCCCCTCTAACCTATCTGCAGGGGCATTCCCTGTCACACCAAGATGGCCGCTTTGACAAAGTGAATCACACACACTGTGCTTTGTCATGGAGACAAATCTAAGTGATCCAGACTGAAAATACACACTTGATCTTTGTCTATGGAGAAACATAATATACATCTGCAACAAATCAGGTTTCAGAGTATGAATCTTATCGAACATGGAGCCATAGATTTGCTCTTTGCAATAGTCGCAACTTCAAATCTCTATCTTTCAAGCTGCTATGGGATAGGAGTAACCTTCCTTAAAAGGTATGCTTCACAGCACCTGGTGGTCTGATATAATAATTATGGATTTCAGCCATTTGAATTGTTACTGGTCTACATAAAACTCTAGGTATATACAAATTTGGTCAGCAAAACAAGTTTAAACATTAAACTATTATGGTCTGTGTTATGCAGGAGGTCAGACAAGGTGACTATAATGGTCCCTTCTGGGCTTAGAATCTAGGAATTTATGAATTTAAAAACAAGGGAGTAGAATATTACACAAATATTACACCCCAACCCCAGATTTTACACTAAATCTTTTCACATTGTAATGAGAAGTTGTGCAGCTGAGAGATGAAAGATTAAGTTGTCCTTGGATCCTTGGCTATGGGATGTTTGCCAAACTCTCCTGAAATAATTGAGAGTAGATGGAAAAAATTGTCTCACATTCTGGTCATGTGAGTGATGAACAAGAGCTTTTTCTGTTTCAGCTCATTAAAAATTAACAACTACAAAAACAATAATGATCAGGACACATAATGATCTGAGTTACTAGCAAACAAGCAAAGGAACTAATGAAAAATACTCAGATGACATATTTAATCATGTTGTTCCTAAAACCTTCTGCGTCTTTGCTGCTAGCACTGGTGTTTTTCCAATTGCCAATGTTCCACTGGAAGGTGAACAATTCAATAGGGATTGTACAAGAACTGGCCCTGAATGTGCATTTGGCACTATGTATCCATGTTTCCCAAAGCCAAGTAAGAATGCAAGGGACATTCTACAATGGTCCCTAAACTAGGACACTAAATAGGAGTGCTTATAGAAGACATATGGTGCATACTAACACACCAAGGCAGGTAAGACGTTACTGTTTTTGGCTGGCTGGCTCAAGGCCTCTTGGGGATATGGACTCCTTAAGATAAATTCATTCCCTTGTCCCCATTCTCTTCCCAGGATCATGTCCCATCACACAAGATGATCCAATATGACCACAGGCCATCAATACCCATGAAGACATACAACCATGAACTCCATGAACCAGATTCCATGAACTCCCCTTCCTACTGTGACTATGGGGTTTATGGTAGTTTAAAGATGGCTGGGGCAGCTTGACACTATGCCTTCCTTTAGTCACTGTGATTACATAGGTTTGGTCTGGGGCCTTCAGAGAAGCTCCTTTCAGCCACCCACCCTCTCTGTTTACTCAGGCCATAGCCCTTATCCTGACTGAGATTGCTGACTGTGCATAGCTGGTGCAATGCTCTCCACACAGTACTATGCTCAGAAGGAGGAGGGGGTGCATTATTGCGCTGACTGTTGGGTACTTTGGGCTCTTTGTAG
The DNA here is from genome assembly GCF_011386835.1 of Chrysemys picta bellii. NCBI lineage: Eukaryota > Metazoa > Chordata > Testudines > Emydidae > Chrysemys > Chrysemys picta. Next base: position 27,454,520 of record NC_088795.1, read on the forward strand.
GTACTGGTGCAAATTACACCCTTTTACTCTGCTGGGGGTGAGGGTGCTTGGGCTGGGATAATCTGGTATTGAGTTCCTACTGATGGGCCAACATTTTGCATATGATAAATTCAAAGTGACAGGACTCAAATGCACGTATGGTATCCAGTGAAGAGGCATGCATAGATCCAAATTCTGATCCTGGATCTTCCGAGGGTATGTCTACACTGCAATTAAACACCTGTGGCTGGCCCATGTCAGTTGACTCGGGCCTGTGGGGCTCGAGCCATGGGATTGTTTAATTGCAGCGTAGACATTCAGGCTCAGGCTGGAGCCTGGGCACTGGGATCCCACAAGGTGGGAAGGTCCCGGAGACTGGGCTGCAGCCTGAGCCAAAACACCTACACTGCAATTAAACAGCCCTATAGCCCAAGCCCCATGAGCCCAAGTCAGCTGACATGGGCCAGCCGCAGGTGTTTAATTGCAGTGTAGACCTGCCCTGAGTGGCTAGAGCTCTGTGACATTCTGCAGTTTTGGTTCACCGGGGCTTGCTGAAACCTTTTTGTTCTTCATGGGGCATTTTGCTTTGCTTTGGATTTTGAGCTTGAAGGACTCAAATTTAAAAAAATCGTCCCTTGAAGTTTGGCTTGATTGAACTTGACTAATCTTTTGGCAAACTTGAACCAAATTTCTATTTTGTAACAAAATCCCAAACCAAGCAATGTGGTTTCACAAACCTTTGCAATGTAACCCCACTAGCACTCATATGATTATCTGAGAACAGAAGACCCAATCTTATCAACTTGTATGGTGCTTCGCTAAATAACCATTCCCCACCCTTGAAGACATAAAGCTATGTAGTCATAGTGCTCCCAAATCCAACCAGCCTGAAATGCCAAGCATCATTCACAAGTTCTTCGGTCTCTCCTGGGAATGTATGTTACAGTCACACACAACTAACTGAGCTGTCAAGCTGTCCAAAGTAAAGCTGCTTTTTAAATGGCTTTAAAAAGTATTGCCAAGAAGTAGAGTAACATTATTTAAAGACATTTTTAAAAGATCCCTTCCCTTTAGTACACTCTTGGCTTGTACTCTCATTTGGGGAAAAATGCTGCTATATTTCTTAATGACATTATTTAAAATCCTTTTAAGGAGCAGTTCCTCTTCTTTTACCCAAACGATTGATACCTGTGATAAGATTAACATTTCTGTGGTGGGGATGTGGAAGAAGACTGCTCCTTAAAAGGATCTTAAATAATGGGGCAGCAATATTTCATAACAGCATTGTCTAAAAGCCTTTTTCAAACAGGAAAAACCAGTGGTTCTCCCTTCCCAAGATGTACTTTCATGGCTTGTATATTCTTCCTGGTGTTTGTCCCACTGTCTTGGATGCTACACATGGCCCCACTGCTGCACCTATAATTCAAACATAATGAAACTAATGGAACAGCACTGCAGCTTAAAGCTACATTTTAAAAAGCAGTACATGTGATTTAGCAATGTACGGTATATGGATTTACCTGTGCACAGGGATTTTCAAAATGGTGTCTGGGGAGTTAGCTGTAGGACTTCCATTAGTTGCTTTGAAAAATGACCTTCAAGGACCACTCAGTAAAAAAGAAAACACCTCAAAATCACAATTAAAAACAATACAGCAGGTCAATGGAGACTTTTACCTCTAGGTCACATGCTGAAGTTCTAGCCTAGAAGGGGTGGGCTAACCAGAGGGGGGAAAAAATTGTATTTTCGCTTTGAGTTACATGTGCACAAAGCAGAAGACTTCATTCCAGATTTGTCAAGCAGGCACCTTTCATGGTACTGAAGTCACCTAACACCTCTCTCAACCCCAATAAAAAACCCAGAGAGAAATTGTGGACACATTGAAATCAATGGCAAATGAAGTCAACTATTGACTTCAGTGAGGTCATGATTTCACTCCTCCTTTTTAGAAACGGTTATAGTAACAGTTCTCATGCTGCCCAAAACTTACCAGGGACCATGTGTCAAATGAATCCCCACAATAAAGGACACAATAGAAAAGAGTGAAAGAGGAAGCTTGAAATGATGTGAGATCATTTAATATATACATATAAATAATGTGACTATTACAGTTTCATTATCCACTATTTCTTAAGCCAATTATTTAAGCAACAGAAAAATAGGATAACAGGAGAGCTGTGTAGAATGAAGATAAATGGGGTTCTCTGCAATGAAGAAATCACTTGAAATAAGAAGCAACTGAACAGTATTGTCTATGCCCCTTTTGTGACATATGCGGTATGCTATCATGAGCCAGCCATTTGTCAGCCACCTGTCTCAAGAGATGGCTATTTCTAGGAGTATTGCTGCTGTGGCTAAGAACTCTTAAAAGCTCTAAGTTATCATTATTATTACTATTATTTATAGTATTTCCATAGTGCCAAGGAGCCCCAGTCTTAGAGAAGGACCCCACTGTGTGAGATGCTGTACAAATGCAAAACAACAAGATGGCCTCCTGCCCAAAAGAGCTTATAATTGAAGTAAAGTTACTTGATTTGCTTGGGCTCCAAAGCAGCCTTTCCATTTGCAATGCTAGTTTTGTGTGTGCAAAATTTTGGGCATAAAACCTCTCTTAGATTTGCATGCGTGCAAATGTTATTTGCATATGCAGATGGGCAATACTTTTCTAAAACCGCCTCTGATGTTGAGGGGGGTCTTCATTTTTTCTTGCTTAGCTTTAAACACCGACGCCAAATTTTTCAAAACCAGGGGCCTGAAGTAAGGTAGCTCGAGTTAGGCACCTAAATAGGTGGCCTGATTTGCAGAGGTTCTGGGTCACTGATATAAGTAGAAGCTATCGGTGCTGAGCAATTCTGAAAATCAGGCCAATTACTCACAGGCCAAAATATACTTTTAGGTGTCAAATTTTAGGCCTTGTCTTCACTGAAATTGCTGCTCCAGGCTGCTGTGGTGCCAGGAAAAGGAACTGAAAGCAGGAGACTATCTCTCCTGTGTCCTCAAAGCTCACCCTCTTGTCAGCCAGGTGGCATGGAGAAGGAAACTGCCTGACTGGAATGCAGATGGGACAAAAGAGAGGTCTAGGAATATGGCAAAGAAAGTGCAAGCTTCCAGTCAGGGTGAGAGTGGGAGAACTGTGACTGACTAGACAAAGAGATTACTGGGACAAGAGTCCGAGTGGGTTGGGGGGAAGACTGGAACTGGCTGGGCAAGGAGACTAAGACTAGGATAAAAAGCCCAGTACAGTGGAGAATGGGGCTTCCTAGGCAAGGAGACTGAGATGAGGCGCTGGGGACAGGGAAAGAAATAAGAGGACTGAGGCCAGGACAGGCTGGAGGGGACAGGCTTGAGAGAACAGGGCAGAAGATCTGTGGCCGCAAGAGCACACTCCCTTCCAGAACCTGGAACTGAACTCTGAATTCCCGAGTCTCAACATTCCTCTGCTGTCAGTAAAAGTTGTGAAGCCCATTGGCAAAGTCTCTCTCTCATTCCCCTCTAGAGCTTATCACCATGGAGGATGACAACCTATTATTGCTACCAGAAAAATCTAGGAAATCACACACAAAAACCTGTGTTAAAAGAACATTTCAGTTGCAAAGTCAAGCACTCAGAAATGAGGAAATGCTAACATTAAGACTGCCTGTGCAAATCAGACCCCTTGTGTGTTTCCATTATGATACAGTCATTAATTACAGGATCCCTTACTATTTTTTTCCACAGGACTGCCTCATTCAGTGCACAGGCTGGACCTGCTCCAGGGACCAATCAGGATTGTGTAGTGACAGAAGCTGTTGTCTGTAGGACCCCTGCTTCATTTGTTGCAGAAGTTGGAAGACATGTAGTGAATAAGACAAGGGATTGCAGGAAGAGAAAGAATGGACACATGGGTAAGGCAGTTGAATGTTGTCCAGGAGAATTATATTCTACCTCTGTCATGGAATTCCTGGGTGATACTGGGAAAGTCACTTAAACCAAACTTTTAGCAGGTAGTCACTAATTTTATGTTCCTCATTTTCTGGGTGCTGGACTTGAGATTCTGGGTCTGATTTGCAGAAGGTCTGAGCATTCACAATTGCAACTGAAGTCAATAGGAGCTGTGCTTTGAACATATAAAGTGCTATATAATGCTAATTATATAAAAATCAGACACCCAACATCACTGGACACTTTTGACCTTAATCTCTTTTTGCATCCATTCCCCATTTGTAAAATGAGGATAATAATATACCAATATCCTGGCAAGGAAGTTGTGAAAGTACATTCATTAACGTTTGTGAAGCACTCATATACCATAGTGCCATTGAAAAGCCCACATGGAAAGTAATAATTCTGTATTCAGAGCAGGATTTGAATAGTGTGCAATAAACATAGCATTTTGCACGGACAATTCCGGCATTTCCTAACTTTTGAATGTTTGACTTTGCAACCTTAACATTTTTAATGTAGTTTTTTATTTATAAGGCACACACATACACATGATATAGAGGTTTTATAGGGCATGAGTTTTGGAATGACTGCATTAGCCACATGAAAGAAGTTTCTTTTTTTCCCCCTCTCTCGCCACCTTCACCCCCCAAACAAACATTGCCATGTCACAGGAAAAGAGCAGGGCAGGGGGGAAAATGGATGAGGCATTTGCTTCTGAGCTGGAATCATAAACCATGAACATAATGAGAAAGGGGAGAAACACTCAAGGTTATAGTAAGTCAGTCACATTTTCTGCTGGCTCCTGGCCCTCCCCTAAAGAATATGGTATGGGTTGTACATAATCTGGTTGGAAATACCCCTACAGCAGGAAAAAAGAGGCACATCTCTTGTGCTCAAATTTAAATGCACCCCACGCCACTGTATGATGGATTCTCCACTAATATCATTAGCTGCCCATGCTGCTAATTGTAGTGACTGCTAATCCATCTGAGCAGCCAAAATGATATTAGCTTTCAATAGGATTTACATATATTCAGTCTTGTGTCTGCATCAGCAAGCAATTAAAATTTAAACTGTTGAACATGCAGCTTGCTGCAGTCTAAGTAATATTTAATAGCATTAACAATGCACTCCCCAATCAGCTTACGAATCTCTTTACAGGCTCATCAATTAACTAGCATCGCTGTGTGGCACAACAGGCATTCACTCTTATCCTAACAGCTTCCAGAGGAGGGCACTGTCATGTGAAACTTGATCTAAACACCAGCTACACTGTCTGTGCCAGCAGAGTACTCTCTGTCTCTCTCATATGAAAGGGAAGGCGGAGGAGTTGGCATTTCTATGCCAGAGCTCAATGTGCTCAACAAAAGCTACTTAGAAGAAAACAGCCCTGAGAGTATGAAGATGAGGCATTGGCTAAAACAGGTGCAAGTGGCCCGTGTACTTAGTTGGTGAACGACCTGCTTTGGGGCGTGTTAGATAGAGCCAGACTTCAGTGTCTGTCCCCTTCTGTCCTTAGCAAATCAAGTTGGATTCCAACCAGAGATGTGCTGAACAGTGGCTATCTGTTTGTTTCCACCAACTAGTGGAAAGTTTGAGGAGTATTGAAGCCCGGTCAGATGTGATTCTCCTAAAAGAACCAGATGGATCTTTATCTAGAGGCAAGGAGTTTAAAAAAAATAAAATCAGAAGCATATTTATAAAGTATTTCCCTCCCTAAACTTTGATTCCTTCAACCACATTTTCCCAGAAAATTGTCTATTTTCAAAGCACATGTTAAGTTGGATTTATCCAAGGGATAATGAGTAGAGCTGGGTGAATTCTTCAGTTATCCAGTCCAGTATCTGGATAGTGAGCCAAGGACTAGGATGCCTAAGGAGACTGCATTTTTGGCTTCTTGTTAATCAGTGTGGTGAGACTGAGTAAATATGTGGGAAAACACATTTTTCAGAGCATCAGAACTATTCACAAATTCTGGGTGAATTTAGCAAAAGTCGAATTGAAACATTCCAACTCTTTCCAAACTAAATGGTTTTCGACTCTTTCACTGAATTCAACGAATAGGCTTCAGGACCCCAAAAATGCTTTTTTCAACACAAAACTTGTCAAAAAAAATATTTCATCTAGCTCTAGCTGTAATTCCTAATAGTTGGAGCTTCATTGGAGGTTTACTTTTGTTACTGGCTTGGTAGAGTCTAATGATAGACTAACCACCATTTTGGGGTGAGTCTGCCCTATTTTTCAGCAGTTTGTCCTGCATTTGGCATCCTCAGCTGTGAGCCACTGAGGCATGATGACACCATCCCACAATAAAATTCCAGATTTTGAAATTTTTTCCCATCCTGAATTGGGACAAAAAGCTGAAATCTGAAAAATCTTGTGAACTGAAGAAAAAAAGGTAAAACATTTTGTTTTGATAAATTCAAAATGTTTCATTTTGACATTCACTTTTATTAATTTACTTTTCCCCAAATTTATAAGTGAAAAATTACAATATTTCTACATGTTCTTAGTTTTTACAAATTTTTTTTTTCAAAATGGAGGAGTTGCCAACACTGACACCTTCCCATGGGACGTTGTGGTTTTTGGCATTTTCAGATGAAAAATTATTAGACAAACTTGACCAGCTCTAAATCTCACCCTATGACTCCACCGTCTCTTCCAAATATGACAGCAAGGGTGCAGGGTAGCCAGTTGGGTGAGAAATGATACCTCCCACAACATTCCTGAGTGGCCAATTGGGAAGATCATGATGGAACCAAGGATGACCACCAGAGATGTCTGAAGCCTGCTGACAGCTCCATCTAGAACTTTGTTTAAATTCAGAAGTCGATAAATAAAGGATTGGAATATCATCTGGAGCTTGCTGAAGAAACTGCCCAAACCTGCTATCATTGACATTAGTGGCAAAACTCCCATTGTCTTCAATGGTAGCAAAAGAGAATAGGACTTAAGTACAAGCTTGAAGTTAAGCACAAGTGCTTGCCTGATTAAGGCTGCTTTCCTGAATCAGGGCCAGAATCAGGTTTCCAGTGCAAATATATCATGAATTTGAAATGTGCTTTTTATGAATATTCTGCAAAATTTCTGTTTCCACAAACATTTGTATTGTAAACTCCTTGGCTATAATATTCAGGGAGAGGATTCGCTTAATAGCAATGAAGTCATTAAAACTGAATGACTCAACTGAATCTGAATGAATATTTGCAGAATTCCTTTTACAGTATTCACTTTGCTCTATCAAATAGTAAATTTCATTACTGTAAGGGTCTAACACAGTTGCTCCCACAGTAACATATTCATCCATTATTATATCATTTGCTCTTCATTTTAATTGTCTTGGCAACAAAGATCAGGTCTCTCTTTAGTGTTTTATACTCTGATATATCAGCATTTAAAATGTTGGAAGAGGAAAAAAATGCCAACTCTAGATGAAGGCTATTAGTGTTGCTTTTTTCAAGTCTCTTGCTATGTGATTTATTGTGTCAGTTAAACAAAACAGAGTTGATCTGACTTGAGACAAGGTAGTCTGTTAAGGAGATAGACACATAACAGGAATATATTTTCTATACATTAAACCAAACATATAGAGAAATTTGAGAAAGTCGAATATCTTTTACAGGAATAAACCATTTAAAAAAGTTACATTTCCACTGCAAGAGAATAATAAATAATAACTCTTAGTTCTCAACAGAGTACTTTTCATCAGTAGATCTCAAAGTACTTTACTAAGAGAGGTAAATTTATCTTGCTCCTTATTTTATAGATTGGAAAACTAAAGCCCAGAAAGGGGAAGTGACTTACTCAAAGTCACACAGTAGGTCAGTGGTTCCCAAAGTTGTTCTGTGCAGGGAAAGCCGCTGGCGGACCGGGCCGGTTTGTGTACCTGCCGCATCCACAGGTTCAGCCAATCGCGGCTTCCAGTGGCTGCGGTTCGCTGCTCCAGGCCAATGGGAGCTGCTTCCATTGGCCCGGAGCAGCGAACTGCGGCCACTGGGAACCGCAATCAGCCGAACCTGCGGACGCGGCAGGTAAACAAACTGGCCTGGCCCGCCAGGGGCTTTCCCTGCACAAACGGCGGAACAAGTTTGGGAACCACTGCAGTAGGTCAATAGAAGAGGTGGGAACAGAACCCAAGTTTCTTGCCTCTCAGATCAGCGTCAATGTGATGACAAAGATAATGAGCACTGTGGTCAAGAGGTCAGCGCACAGGACTGGGATTCTGGAGAGATGGTTTGTATTTTTTACATGCATTTAGAAAGCACTCATCACCATAGTGTCTGAGCTCCACATGTACTGATGTGATAAATAAACTGCATATCACCTTATGGAACATTGGTCCATAGTCTTTTTTTCCTCAAATCCCATGGTTCATGCATACTTTCCAGTGCTTTTTTCCCCCTCTGGTCACAATTTTGTCAAACGTACCCCCAAATTTCCTTAATAAAGTTAACATCAGGTCACTCGATTGCAGGGCACTTCATATGGCGTGAGGTGAATTATTTTGTTATAGGAACAGTATTGTCTGAACTATGATTTGCTGTGTGTCACCCCAACCCCTCAGTCATTCTGATGAGTAAAGAAATTTTGATCAGCTAAGGTCTCATAACTTACCTTTCTCTGCTATGTCTTCAAATGAACCCGAGGGCTAGCTGTGAGTTAGCTTTCTTTGATCTTCAGTTAGCATAAGCCACTTCTCACAAGGCTGTCCTCCACAGTTTGTTTTTGATATTTAATCTGTTTGGACATCCCTAAAAGAGGAGTGACTCTGAGGCAGCAGTAAGGTGCCGATCAGTTTATTAAGTGATCTTGTACAAAATGACAAGTTTCAGCTGCTCCTGGAGCCTGACTAATCCAACCAAAAAGAAGCGTAGAGAAAACCATTCATCTGCCTTTTATCTTGCTTATAAATTGACATCGTCCAGTGTCCAACCCGACTCCCAGCCATATACACAGATAGAGACGCGCACAGAGCAGAAGTGAAGATTTATACTTTAAGAGCCTCAGCTGGGGTATGCTAGCACCACTAGCTTCAGGTATGTCTACACTGCAGCTGGAAGGTTGTGATTCCCAGCACAGATAGACAGACTCTCACTAGCTCACCTCAAGCAAGCTCCCTAAAAATAGCTGTGTGGATGTTGCAGCAGAGGCAGCACTTCAGGCTAGCCACCCACACTTGGACTCAGGGCGTCAGGTGGGCTTGCACTGGGGTAGCTCGCCAGAGCCGCCACCCATGCTGCAACATTCAAACTGCTATTTTTAGTGTGCTAGTTCAAATGGAGCTAGTGTGAGTCTGTCTTCCTGCACTGGGCATCACACCTCTCAGCTGCAGTGTAGACATATATTTCAATGGAGCTATGCTGATTTACATGAGCTAAGGATATGACCCTGATAATACAGCTGGGAGAAAAAAATCAGTGAATAGTAAATATGTGGGAAAACACATTTTTCAGAGCATCAGAACTATTCACAAATTCTGGGTGAATTTAGCAAAAGTCGAATTGAAACATTCCAATTCTTTCCAAACTAAATGGTTTTCGACTCTTTCACTGAATTCAACGAATAGGCTTCAGGACCCCAAAAATGCTTTTTTCAACACAAAACTTGTCAAAAAAAATATTTCATCCAGCTCTAGCTGTAATTCCTAATAGTTGGAGCTTCATTGGAGGTAGCAGCAATGGAGGCTACTGCAGAGACAAAGATCATATGATTTTGCCATTTTATCATCTAGAGCCGGAGTTCCTGAGAAACTTGTCTGCTTTATAGGTTCCACTGGTGGTATCACTGCTGGAGCTGCACCCACTGGGAACCATAGATCTGATAAATCCTAGTGTAGATGAGGCCCTAGTGATTGGATGAATCAGTGTACCTCAAGCACCAGGTGTGACTTTTCAGAGCTGATCCCCACTTTCCCATCCTCATTCTGCCCCCTAATAATCTCCAGAAGGTGAGACCAGCATTTGGATATTTTATACTGTAACAGATGCTCTGGAAACAAGCAACCAGCATCTTTTTTCTTTTCTGTTTCCTTCCTCACACCTTCCTTCTGAAGGCCAAGGGTCAAATTCTGCATCCGAGAACTCAACCAGCTTCTAAACATGTCAGTTTGTGACAGTCAATCTCCAGGTCCCCAGTGTGCATTGCTCCCGGTCTCCTGCATTGATGATGATAATGATATTTTCCCCTGATAGAACACTTTCATTTTAGAGTTTGAAGGAGTTTTACAAAGACGAATAAACATTTTTATTCCCATTTTACAGATGGGGAAACTGGACCAGGTTGTCAAAGTAACTTGTCCAAACTCACAGAATGAGTCAGTGACAACAACACTCTTTAGCACTTAGGACCTTCCCTGCAAACCTATTCTCCTACCCATAGTCCCATTTAACTCTATTCCAAATATGGTAGTCATAAAATCTTACTAAGTTTTCATTTATATGGATTTAATAACCAGCTGTATTTTCAGTTCCTATTTTTTGTACTGGCAGATTATTACTATAGGTTAATGGGATTACTCATGTAATTTCATTGGGATTACTAAAATGAGTCATGTTGGCACAACAGGACTGGGGCCTTTGGCAGTTACTGGCTTGATCTTGCAAGATGTTGAGCATTCTAGTGCCAGTCCAGCAGAACACTTAAGTATGTGCTTAACTTTAAGCAGGAGAGTTCTCGCATTAACTTCAGTGAGACTACTCGCATGCTTAACATTAAGCATGCATTTAAGTGCTTTGCTGGATCAGGGCCAAAGAGCTCAGAACCTTGGGCAGTCTGCCACTGACTTTGGTGGGAGTTGTACTTGTTCAGCGTTTTTGCAAATCAGCCCACTTAATTAGATGCCTAAGTGTAGGCACCCACGTTTAAGAATTTTGTCCTATGATTCTAGTTCTATGAGCCAGTTCTAATGAGCTAATTATAGTTCTATTACCCACTAGAGGATTTTAGGCAAGTCATGTGTTAATCCTTTGGGTCTCAGTAAACCCAGCTGCTAAAATCCACGGGCCTAACCCTGCTCCAATTAAGGACAACAGAAGCAGGATTGGGCCCTAAATCGTCACTGAAAACCAAATATTACAATTGAAGTTTTCCATGTAAATAAATGATTTTTTTTAAAAATCCCCTAAATCCAGCAATTTTACTTAAGTCTATTTACTCTTTAGATGAACTTTGTTAAAGCAGATTTATAGACAAAATATGTTTTCTAGGTCTTTTGTTGTATACAGATGAAACATTTTTAGTATCTATACCCACTTTTCTCTGCGTACAAACATAAAAGAAATAGACAGAAATAGACATCTTAATGGGAGATTCTATAACCAGCATCATCAAAACAAAATGAGAATGGCAATGGACACTCAAGGTGTGATATCCATTAGCTATATCAACAGACAGACAACAGTAGAGGTGTTAAACCATGAAACACTTACCTTCCTAGGACTTCGGAGTCTCACAGCCTCACAAGAACTTCTAATCAAATCTTGGGGTAGATTGTGGTATATAATTCATTCGACTGGAGCCATATAAATTCTGGCATAGATTATTCCCCGGACTGGAGGTCAATACATTTAGCATGGGACAAGAAATTTGTTCATTAAGGGTCTGATTCTAAGCCTATTGCAGTCAATGGAAAGATTCACATTGGCTTCTATGGGCTTTGGATCAGGCCTTAAATAGACTGCCAGCTATATAGGCTGACCTTGTCTGTATGCACACTTTTTATCCTGCGTAAAGCATGTGTTCTGAAAATGGTTTGGTATTTAATTTACAAACTCCCTTAGTAGAAAACTTCTAATTCCTGCAGCATTATTAACACAAAAAGCTATAACCCTAGTTAATAATGAACACAGCAAAAAATTAAGACAGATGCTGATTCATTTTTAAAAGCACATTGGAGAGCACATGGTAAAATACTACCAATAAGCAGAACTCATACAGTAAGAACATGATTTTTTTAAAATTAAATAATGAATATTGAAACAATCCATTGCAGGAAATCTCCTGACTTATGCTCGGAGAAAAAAGATTCATGTTATTTAGGATACCTTCACCTGATATTTATTGCAAAATTACTGTAACACTTTGTACTGGGTTTATATGACAGGATGTGCTGGATGCTGTAGAGCAAATTTGGCTTGATAAAGAAGCAAGTTCAGTTTTTGAAAAAGCCATCCAGGGTCACCTGCCTTCCTGAGTTGTAAACCTTCTTGACCGTCTGTCGATGTAGACACTGAACTGCTCCAGCAAGGTGACTGCATTCTACGTGCTCTGAGACTCACGGAAGTGCAGAAAACCATCAAGGGAATCCGAGGCTGCTTTTCACTTGGCAGCAGTTCAGTTAGCTTGTCATCATCTGACTGGGCACCTGTCTCATCTGATTCATTTTCTTTTTGCACAAAACCAACTCTCTATCTTCATCTCTGCAGTTTGAAGACGTTTCCATTTTGTCTCCTGCCTTCAACTAGGTGCCCCTGACATCTGCCTTTGACCTGTAACAAGGCTGTATGCTACTGCAGCCATGGTGGTATAATGAAACTGCCACAAGAGGGCAGTGTTTCAGAACACTGTTATGTTCAGACATGCAGCTATTTATATTTCATTTTTCAGTGACCTCTCAGGATTTATATATATTTAAGCTCAGGAGTAGTTTATTGCTAAGGGAAGAAGAGCGCAAAAGAACTAGGATAAAGAAAGGTAGGCAGCACCATTATCTGTTGTTATGTAAGGTCAATTCTTCATGTAAAATCGTATGCATTTGCCTCATATCTGCCCTTGACATTTCTCATCATAACAGACACTTCATTTTCATTCATCTCTTCTGCAGCATTGGTGTCAGGAAGCTTAATGTGAAACCATGTTACATTGCAAGAGTGTTTTAAATGATTGCGCTGCTGTTCCCCCAGATATTGTCATTTTCATTCTTTAATGGTGAACGACAAAGCTTTTGTAAAAAATATTTTTAAAACTATAAATAATCCCAAATAATTCACAGAACATGGGCTAACCCCTATCCTTAACCAAGGGAGTGGAGAGGGTGGGCAGCTGAGCTGAGTCAGCTGTACATCTGGCATCAGAGCTATTCTGTACTTGCACATCAGGACAGTTCAGAGTCAGCAAATACAATGGGCCTGTTTCTCTCAAGGGCACTTGTTTTGCACTTGTGTCACTCCACTGATCCCGCTGGAGTTACTCCTCATTTACACCACTGTAACGAAGAGATCAGGGCTTCTTATTGCTCCTTTGAGTAAGCAGGAGCTTGACTAATTCATAGGAAAAGTTCCAAGAAAGCCTGTCAGAAAATGCTGATTCACTGAAAACAAACAGCTTCATGGAAACAAGTCAATTGTGATGAAATTTCACTTTGAGAGAAAATAAATTGAAACAAAGCATTTTTAAAATGTCAAAACATCCCATTGCAACATTGCCGGAATAAAACATATTTGTTTTTCATTTTGGAATGATTTTTCATTTCAAATTTTATTTTATATAAAAACATTAAAAAACTCAAAATTCAGACTGAAACATTTCAGATTTACCCTAAATGAAACATTTTGATCAGCCTGAAACTATTATTTTATTTATTTATTGGAATTTTGTTCTGTGGGAAATATCAAAACTTTTGTTTTTGTACTATTTCAGAATGAAAAAAAATTCAAAATTGTAGAATTCCTTGCAAAATGAAAAATCCAGTTCCCACACAGCAATAGTGCTAGCCCATGGGGAGGCTGGATGTGCCACCCCTTAGCTCAGCAAAATGCAAAGCAAACATACCATCAGAGTGAAAAGGATATTTTGGCTTCAACAGTCTAGAGTGTAAACACAAAGTATTCTTTTATTTATAGCTAACAGTGAGTGTCCTTTTACTTTGTCATTTTATGGACAGATTTGGGAGCTCCTGGGTGCAGAGATCCTTTGAAAATTGGGTTCCTTCACCTAAGTACCTAAATGGGATGTAAGCAGTTTTGAAAATATGACCCAAGTGGTTGGTGCTGAACACATTTGCTAATCTGGCTCTTAAAATCTACACTTATTCTGTTGTGGGCAGGTTTTGCTACCCTTAAAAGGGTTGAGGAGTACTTTCTCCACAAGAAGCCCCCTTGGAGAAAAGAGCCTGGGACGTTTGAGCAAAGTCAGATGTTTACAATTTAAAAGGTGAAATGCGAAGTTTAAAAAAAAAAAACGTGAGCTCCGAAATCATTAAGGGATTGAATCAACTCTTGTTAAAGTCAATAGAGAGACTCCCATCAATTTTAAAGGGCTCCGGACCAGGCCCTAGGTTCTACTTGCAGAATCTATATTGTTGGTGATGTGTGAGCCAAAAAGAACACAGCTTGACTTTCAGCTTCCAGGCTGAGTGTGTGCTGCCTGCTGACAGTTAGGAAAACCAGAGAGAAAAGCTATAGAAGCCGATGATGCCGTTTTTACAATCACATTTCAGAGTTAGACCAGCATTATAAAATACTCAGGACTCTGCTTTCCCATCAGTACATTGGAGATGTAATCATATAAATCTTTTGTATTTTAATCAGAATGATGCTTTTTATAAAAATCACATTGTTTTCTTGTGCCAAGGAGGCCTGCTATTTGATGTCCCTGCAGTATTATTTATGGATATTGAGAAATATAACTGGAAAATCACTGAGCATTCTTAAAATATCCCTTCATTATCATTAGCTCTGTAATGCCCTTTCATTAGTGTCTCTTTCTGGATCTTTCCTTTAGAAGTCATATGTAAACAGCATGATCAAGGCTCTTCTCCACCACCTGCTTTTCTGTCAAGCTTTTTCCACTCACAGGCTTCTGGACATACTTTAGAAGTGCTGTTCCATGCTGCCTAGTTCTTTCATATAGCTCTGATTTGTTTCGCAAACTGTATTACACATATATTAACCTCATGACAAATGCACGGTGTACACATTCAATAAATATCAAATAGATCCCTTTCTATGGTATGTAAAATATAGGGAATAAAAACATGAATTAATTAAAAAAAATATTTTCCCCCTATTTGAAATCTATGGGGCTGATGAAAATCAGAGGAGGGGGGCTTATGGCATGGAACACTCACTGAGGATTTCTTCCCTATCATCCTTTGAGAGGGTGGTCTGGCTTTCCCTGATGAGAAGACCAAATGTCCCATGCCTGATACCAGAGATTTCATGCTAGAGACCAGGGCCATCCTCGCATCTGCTCTGGCTCCTTGTCATCCCACTAGCACATAAAGACTTATAAGCTGAAGTCAAATTTCTGGACACGTATCCACCCTCTGGATAACCGAGAGTGTTGATTAACTGGGGTTCAGGTAATCAAGGTTTGACCACAATGACAAACAGAAAAGACCAAGGAAAATAATAAAACATGGCCAAAGATACACTAAGGGCCAAACGTTTAACTGATGTAACTCTGTAACTGAATTGGTGTAACTCTGTTATGGGGATTTACATTGGCTGAGGAGCTGGGCCTAAAAACTTGCCCAAGGCAAACACATTTGGATATGAACTCATTGCTTACCTTGTCTGGTGCACTGAAACACAAAGGCCCAGGTTTTCAGGACTGCTCATGGACAAATGTCCATGTCTGTAGTAAGTTACATGTGAGAAATTATACAAGGGCATTTCTGGGAATCTGGGACAAAATATATAAATTAATACAGTGGTTCTCAACCTTTCCAGACTACTGTACCCCTTTCAGGAGTCGGATTTGTCTTGCATATCCCAAAGTTTGGCCTCACTTAAAAACTACTTACTTACAAAATCAGAAATAAAAATACAAAAGAGTCACTGCACACTATTACTGGAAAATTGCTTACGTTCTCAATTTGTCTGTATGAAATTTTAGTTGGTACTGACTTCACTAGTGCTTTTTAGGTAGCCTGTTGTCAAACTAGGCAACTATCTAGATGAGTTGATGAACCCTCTGGAAGATCTCTCTGTACCCCAGGGGTACAAATACCCCTGGTTGAGAACCACTGGTTTAATACAATGCACCTTGTTACTGTAACAAAGAGATGAAGTGGCCCCAAGACCAAGCACTCTGACTAAACTGAGTTTATAGGTTTTTCTTCCCAGCTGGTTCAGTAGCCAGCCAGATGAGTGGAACACTTACCCAGGAGCACTTCCTTGGCATCTGAGAGAGAATTAGGGCCACGTTCCTCTGACAACTGGAACGATACAGACCACTTTGGCAGAAACATTATCGTTTCCTGTCTGTCTCTTCTGTCCTTCACAATAAAGAATGTGAGTACATTTGTAGTTATATAGCTTTTTTGGAGTGATGCCGATTAGTTTTGGCTAAATCAAATAATATGTGTTGAAATACATTACAATAGAGCACGCTTCCGAAGATACAACTGAATTTCTCTCTACCTCATTCCAATTCATATAAATGTACCACACACACACACACACACACACACAGATAGATTCTGCCCTCAAGTTCATGACCACATCTCCTGTTCACTCCTATTGCACACATATAACCGAGGACAGAATTTGGTTGGATGGATAAGTAGATAACATTGACTAGTGATTAGAAAAGGGGAATGCCAGTGGGCCCACTTGGCTTCTAATCCTGATTATCAGTCAGAATGTGACAGTTGGGCAAAACATTCAGGCCTGATTCTGATCTGACTGATGCTGATCTTAGATTGTGGTAACTCCAGTGGGGTTACTTTGGATTCCTGGTCTATCAGAATCAGGCCCTGAACCTTTATATGTGACAGCTCTTCAGTGTCATTTCCCCATTTATAAATTGGGGATAATTATTACCTAACACAATAAGTCAATTGGAGATCCTCAGATCAAAGGTGCTTCCATTCAACACCTCACACGACCCTTTTTGGGTAAATTTTATGAAAGCAGTGTGTTAGGTCTAGTGAGTTTGTCAAGCAGATAGGAGTGGCTGTTACAGAACGGTGAACTCTTTTCCAGTTGGCTTTGAGGAGTTTTTAGGGTCACAGGCAGGCATCTTTTTTGTGATGTGTTTATCACACTTTTGGCACTATGTAAATAATAATATCAGTTAAGTCTAAACCATGTTTGTTGATACACACACAACTTTCCCCTATAGATGGTTCTATTTTTATATCAATGGTCTGTTTCTTGCTAACATGGGTCTGGCACTTGCCTATCATTTGCTTTTCTTCAGTCTCCATTTTTTCAAAATTCCCCCTTTGCTCAGCTTTTGAAAGCCAAACTCACATTTAGCAGCTGTCTGTCAAACTTCAGAGTCAAGCTTTCAGACACATACAATCTGATGACTGTGTATTGTTGGCGTCCAATGGATGTCATATGTATCCATGTCTTTATGGAAAGTGACGTGCATTGGAATTTCTGTAAATAACCCTTTTTAATAGTTCACTCCTTTGTTTTGCATCTGCAGATGTTGACAGTGCAAAGACTGAGGGCACTAGGGAAATGAGTGGGATGATTAAAACAGAATGATCAGATGTGACCATGCAGAATGGGTTTTACTGCTTATTGTGGCTTTAGAAATGATGACATTTTATTGCTAGCTATTAACCCAATCTTCCCATTTGTGTTATGAGACTGAACCATATTCTTTCTACTCATGTCCTTTATCTGCAGAGTTGGAGATGTTGGGAAAGAGCAACTGTTTTTAATGAGCTCTTCATTCCAGCACTTAACTGGGTCACCACATGGGTCTAGGGTGGTCTTGATTGAACAGCAAAGTTGAGCGTTTCTCATTGCTAGTCATATACTGTAACTCCTGCAATTTTCTTTGAATGACAGTTCTCAAACTATGGTCTGCAATGGTTTGGTTTATCAGATTAAGAATCCATTGTAACTGCACTGAATGAAATTACAATAACAGTATGCCAAGTACTTTTGAGTTTTAGATATGGTGCGCTGGGTCCTAAACTTTGAGAATCACTGCTCTACAGGGTGTTTATAAAAGAGCTTTATACAGTTTAACTATGCTACTACAGTTAGTTTTCAGAAAACCACTCAGTAAGTAGCAAGATCCTTATTTGTGGCTGTGGGGTTTGTTTACATTTACACATTAAGAAGTCCATAACTAGAAATCTGAGGAATTTGTATGACTGTTTTAAAGATATTAGCAAACTTCAAAGTAAAATAAAATATATCCAACTCTCAAAAACAATGGTTTTTTTTTGGGGGGGGGAAGATAACTTTAAAACTTTTTATTAAACAAAAGAGCAAAATGATCTCTGAGGTTTCACTGGATTGATTCATGCAAGAGCACATGAAAGGCTAGATAGAGAAAGTTTTAAAAAAACCCAGCAATTTAGAGAGAAAATTCTGCTCTCAGATCTGACATTCAGCTCTCTCTACAGGTAAGAGATTTGAGTCAGTTAGGTCCTTAAAACAGGGCTTAAGTATGACTTACGTAGAGCGTAAGCCTAGTTTTGGACCCCTGAGGGAGAATGAATTTTGTCCTACATGCACAGAATTCCCATTTACACAAGTGAAAGGTTGCCTGTGTCCAGAGTCATCATGCAGATGTGGGAGAAGAATTCCTCATGTGCAGAGGTAGTGCTGCTATTGAACAAAATGAGACAGATAAGTGCGCTCTGGGTGGACTGTTACTGTTTGGTTTTTTCAAACTACTTTTGTGGTGCACCAGAAATCTTTATGAAATTACTTGCCATTCCCTGGGGATATCACCTCCATTGAATAGCCAAATCAAAGGTTTTCCCCAGAGAATCCTTCCCACATTTTAAACTGAGCCCAATGCATGCTGGGACAAGCCGCTGTACAGACATGATCAAAAATGCTCATATTTAAACTTATGTACTCACCCTCCTATTTCAGTGCTTTGATCTAAGGAGCTCCCCATAATCTGAGATGTAACATCATTTAAATAAATAATCCAGAAGACTGAAATGTGTCAATGTATGGGTGAATAAATTTTTTTCCATCAAAACTGTGTTTTGACAGAAAATTTTGACTGAACAACATTTTGTCATAAAAGAATCTGCTTTCTGAGGAAAAATTTGGATTTTTCTTTGAAAAACTGAACACATGAAAACTGAAAAGCTTTCAGCCAAAACTTAAAATATTTCAGTTCTAAAATGTCACCATGATATCTCATGGGTTTTGTAGTTTGGTGCCTCACATATGTCCCTGTTCTGTATGGGCCAAGATCCCCAGATGGACTTCATATCTCATGGTACACTACAGGCATGAAGCACCACCACCTCTCACAATGGAGTGAAACCCGGCTACATCATGGAAAGTGTAGTCCAACCAGGAAGCCCAGCCTATAGAGGAGAATGGAAACATAAGGCTCCACAACTATAATGCCCATGAGGCATGACAGCAGCATTCAGAATTGAAATATTTCAGTTTTTGGCTAAAATATTTGGGATTTTGATTTTTCACCAATAACTCAAAATTTTACATGAAAATGTTTTTTTCTGACCAGTTTTAGTCACAATACATTTCCTCTGAGCAATGTCTTCTGAAAACAGGGGACTTATAAATAAATTTAATCAGTATGTTTTTTCCTTATTTCCTAGTCACCTTGGCTTTTCTCACTTCCAGCCTTTTCTCATTCATTTGTGTTTACATTTATTCCTTCAGTAGAGGATTTTCCAGCTTGCTTCAATATTTACACATAGGCTGATGCCTTCCTGCCACCAAGCAGAAATAACGTGTGTCTGACAGTATAAATGCCATGCCATTTCTGAAGACTAGTTTCACTGGATAGCAGTGTATAACCACATAATTTATAATCACGAACACATTAACAGTCCAATAAAAAGTAGTGTTCTCTGTACTTCTGAAGTACACAGCAATAATATCATCATCATAATAGTTACAGCGTTATCTAGGCCTGCCAGAATCATTTGCTTACAATCTGCAATGGTACATTCAAATGCCTTTTTTATTCTACTATACTTTCCAGAGTAATTAGTTGTAATTTAGCACTGGGTTCAAATTTGTAAATGGTTAATTCACATTCTGTTTTCTTGCCTCACCCTTCTGTTCTCTGGTGCATGGGATTTCACCAACAGTAGAATCTTTGCTACTTTAAGTCCTGATTCTGCAATTGCATTGGCAGGAGTTCATGCTAGTAGATCTAGTTGCATGATAGAGGCATTTGAATGTATCTAACCTATTTTGTCTAGCTATCATCTGTCTAGGTTATTATGTACTGTGGTATCCTACCACCCCTTGGGAATGAAAGGACAACTTTAGTCCTGGTGTAAGTGGGCTCAACTCCATTAACTTTAATGATCTTGTTCCAGGGCTGGATGTGGCTCCCTGTGTCTATTGGATGACAATGGAATCCGTGTGGCACTGCTCCCAGTGGTGAATTAAGACAGGATCAAATGGACCAGCTGATCTGGTTCTCATGGTCCAAAATAATTTCCCCAGGACCATCCCCAATAATCAGATTTACAGGGCTCACCCAACATTATTGCTAGCGTTTCCTCTCCATCCCTACCCAGCAGCAGGTTTGCAATCCCATGTTATTAGCTTATCCAGGCCACATTTAGCCGTAAAGTTTCCCTTGTGTTGATTCAGGAGACGTGTTGGTACTATGGGGAAGGAGAGCAGCAGATCTGCTACACACTCCAATCCACTGAAGAGAAGACTACAGAGCTCCAATGACCCCGTTCCTCAACAGGTGTTGCTGGTGATAAATTTCAGTATGTTAAACAAAGGGATGGGTTTATGTTGGAGACAGGGCAAAGGTAACTTGGTTTTAAAAAAAACAAGTACTGTAAAAACATTGCTGTCCTTTTAATTTAATAAGGAGGAAGTCTTGTGATTAGGGCACATCCTGGGAGTCAGAATTCCTGAGTTCTATTCTCAGTTCCATCTGCGATCTTGGACTGGTCATTTCACCCATGACTCAGTTTCCCCTTCTATAAAATGAGGATAATATAATACTGCCTCTCAGGACTGCTGTAAGGTTTACTTTTTAAAGAACATGCTTTGCAAGTATTAGGCACTGAAGAGAGGAAGCATGGTCGTGGAGTAAATGCCCTGGACTGGAAATCTGCGTTTGATTCCTGGCTCTGCTACGTACCTCCTCTGTGTTCTTTGGTGAATCACTTAATCGCTCTGTGTCTCAGTTCCTAATCTATGAAGAGCGGATAATGATACTTCCTTTCTCACACCCTTTGTTGGTTTTTTGTATTTATATTCTAAACACTGTGGGGCAGCAACTGTCTCTTTTGTTTAGCCCCTAGCCCAAAGGGGCTCAGAGATTGGTGGGGCCTTGGACGCTAATATAAATAATAGATAGAAGGTACTGTATTAATGTACAGTACTGTTACTATACAGAACTCAATTGCTAGATTGGGGAAATTAGCTGGGCAGAAGTATCATAAATAAGTGAAATGTGGAAACATGAAACACTTAGTGCAGATGTGTAAAACTTCCCTTCCCCCTCCCCACATGACAGTAAAACAACCCTTGAGATTTTTTTTCAATGATGTTTTTAGACAAGTCTTTCCCACCCAACATTAAAGAGAGAAAAACACATGGCATTTTAAACACATTTAAAATCTATTCCTGTCTTTGTTTTTTAAATATATTTGGATTCTCTCACCCCCCACCAATGCAGAAGCAGTGTGGCCACAAATTTCCAGAATAATTGGGTAATAGACTCTGAGGCAGATATTTCAAATGATATGCATACCAAAGGCAACAATCCCAATCCAAGTAATGTCTTCAGGAAAAAGACACTGTAAATACTGCCTAAAATAACCTGGAGAGTTGGCAGACCTTGGCCTCTAGGGATATTCTAAGCAATTTCATGTTTATTTATCTTCTATCCAATGTCATCTATTCATCAGGAGCTTGAGGGACAACTTTTACAAGGGAAACCTGAAACTTAGCCCTGGTCTACACTAGAAAAATAGGTCAGTTTAATTACGTCAGTCAGGGGTGTGAAAAATCTACACCTCTGAGTGGCGTTGTTAAGCCGACCTAAGTCCCCATGTAGACAGCGCTAGGTCCGTGGAAGAATTCTTCTGTCAACCTAGCTACTGCCTCTTGGGGAGGTGGATTGCCTACACCAACAGGAGAACCCCTCCTTTTGGCATAGGTAGTGTCCACATAAGCATAGACAAGCTCTGTCATGCACAATTGCTTTAACAATCATGAAGTTGCAAGGTACTGCTGGGTACTGAGTGCCCTCAACTCCCATGGCCTGAAGGTGCTCAGTGTGTGGAGTAGCTGTCGTTGTGTAATGTGGTAGGGTGTGACTGCAAAGACCATAATATACCATCTCGCAGGATTCAGCCCTGAGCGAGTAACCTCACTAGGACTGTATTAAGGAAGTGCAAGGCCCTATACACCCCCACATATGGGGACTCTCCTAGTTTGGTGACAGGGCCATGCCTCTCCTTGGAGCGACAATGGGAGGGCCCCTCCCCTCAAGAACCATCTTCTGGGATGAATGGGGGCCCACCACCACTCCTCTTTGGGCAGGCTGGGCATCCCTCCTGCCTGAACCACTGCTCCTTGAGTTCAGATGGGCTGAGGTCAACCTCAAAGGAGGGAGGACTCAGGCCCCACCCACTTGAGCAAAGGATTCCGTTGTGTGAGTTTCCCTCTGACACTGTCCCAATAGAGTCATGAAGGAGCAGCAGCAGCAAGGGCTCTCACCCACAGAGTCCTCTGCTGGTGTAGTGTCACTGGGGGGTCCCTGAACAGAGTTAACAACCCACGAAGATGAAAAGGGAAATTTACATCTCAGAGCTATTGTTTCAGGCTCTCTGCTGACTCAGGCAGAGACTGATACATCAGTTACACTTGGATCATGCTTGAGATTTTCTTTGCAAACATGAGGGTTAGAAGCATTTTAAAAAAGCTGAGTTTATTTAATAATCAAGTGACTCCAAGAGCTAGGCCAGCAGGCACGTGTCAGTAATATCTATGCCCCAAACTGCCCTGTTTTAAAATGTTACTAAACTGTTTTCCTCAAGAGTTTCCTGTAGCAATGAATACTAGATGTAACTTGTACAGAGTGTGTCATAAAAAAGTGTTTCCTTTAAACTGTTTTATTGTAACTAGCATGCTAGTGACCATTATTTTCAAAGCAGGCAAAGGGATTCCATTATAACTGCTTGTTCTCTGTTGCTTGTGGTTTTCCATAAGTTTCACGTTCAGGCTGATTTTTTTTCATTCCTGGGTGAATTTTTTGGAAAGTTGGAGAGATTTTCTTTTCAGTTCAGTGGTGGAATTTTAAGAAGGATTTCTCTCAAGTCCCCTGCCACAACACATGACTAACCCTTTCTCACCAAAACTAAGGCCAACAAGTGTTCAAGCACCTATTATTAGGACAAAGATCCAGAAACAGGACAAAGGAATTATTTAACCAACTACAGCCTCAATAAGATATTAGATGCACTGGGCTAAATTCATGCCTGGTGTGACACTGGCAGACCAGATGCCAGCTCATGCCAACGGCACTAGGTCTCAACTGAACAGTGACAAATACATAGCTGGAGCCAGTCTGGCTCACCTGTGTGTTAGTGTTATTACAATAGGTATTAGAATTATAGGACTGAATTCAGACTCTATGAAATGCTTGTAAATTGCTGCATGCATTAATCTCACTTATAACATCTGTATCCCATGTTATAAAGTAATATTTAAGTATGACTGTAAATAATCAGACAGGAGAGAAGCATTAACAAGTATGAAATACTAGTTTCCAACAGGAGGTGTTATCTTCTGCCCTCAAAAGGAGGCCCATCAGCACCAGACAAGCTATTGTGGAACATCAGAGGACAAAAGACTTTGCTGATTTCTATCTTCCCTCCCCCCCCCCCCCCAATGAAGAGTAGATGTGCAACTGAATTCATCCCAAGAACTGAATTTGCAACTCAAAGCAGAATGGGGGAAGGAATAAAAAGCCCTAACAAGGAGGAACTGTATCTTTTATGCTGCTTGGACTTTAGACAGGCAAGGATTACTAAGCAAAAGATCCCTAGTGCTTGGCCTGAGTTAGCCCTAAAGGACATATAGAGTTTGCTTATTATAGAAGCTTCTATTATTTTTTGAAACCTAAGATTGGAACTCATTTGTGTGTATATAGGTTTACCTGCTTTAACCTTGTAAATAACTCTTATATCCTTTTCCTAGTTAATAAATCTTTAATTTATTATAGGATTGGCTACAAAACACAGTCTTTGGTGTGAGTTCTAAGGTGTGATTGACTGCAACTAAGGGACTGGAAGTAACCTGAATATTGCTGTGATCTTTGGTGTAAGGGACATCTATCACAAAGGTCAGCTCACCTGGGTGGCAAGATAGACCGGAGTGCCCCAGGGGACTGTCTGAGACTCCCTGTTAAAGCTATCATCATGCTTGAGGAGTTTACACTTGATAATTGGTTGCTGAAATTTAAGCATAGAACATGCAACCAACTGGGGGTTTGTGCCCTGCTTCTTAGCAGTCTGCTCTGAGGTTGGGAATCACTCTCTTGAGCCACTGCAGGACAGCTTGACAACTAGTGAAAGCTGCTGTAACTCCACTGAAGTTAATGAGGTGTCACCAACCTACACCAAGGCTGAGTGCAGCCCACATGCTTCCTGTCACTGAGCACGTCAGACTTTTCCCCATTGCTCAGTGTTATTTAAAGATTTTTTTATCGTTGGCAGAATTTCCCTTTGAAGCATTTCATCCACAGAGAGTTCCCCTACTGAGAGTTCAGAATGTTTTAAGTATCAGAAGGGTAGCCGTGTTAGTCTGAATCTGTAAAAAGCAACAGAGGGTCCTGTGGCACCTTTAAGACTAACAGAAGTATTGGGAGCATAAGCTTTCGTGGGTAAGAACCTCACTTCTTCTTGCATCTGAAGAAGTGAGGTTCTTACCCACGAAAGCTTATGCTCCCAATACTTCTGTTAGGCTTAAAGGTGCCACAGGACCCTCTGTTGCTTTTTACAGAATGTTTTAGTATCACACAGACTGCCATCCCTCCAAAAAGGGTGTTAGGCTTCCATGAATACTCTCTCTCTCTCTCACACACACACACACACATATGTACGTCTCTGTTCATGTCTAATTGCTGTTGTTTCTGCATTCATAACACAGCCCCTGGCAGAGCAGATGGCCATTTCTGTTACTGTGGGCAGCTCAGAAAAGAAAGTGGGAGCTGGGGTGGTGATGGGGGGCAATCTAAATACTGTATGGAAAACAAATGGAGGTAAAAGGAGAATGAAAGGGCAGAACAGAGACACCATCCTCAGCAGAGCAGAGAAAACTGTGAAGCAATAAGATAGGTGAGTGAGGAGCAAGAGACATAAGTAAAGCAGAAGCATTGGAAACAAGAGATTAGCAGGCAGGGTTGTGTCAGAGGTCTAACTAGAACTGGGATCACACCTGAAACCAGAGTGGGTCTGATGTTCATGGCCCCGTAAAAACACCAGCCACGTTCCGCAAAAATCAGTACACCTGAGGTAAGAGAGATCACACAGCCAGACATCCGTCCCATTCCAGCCAGGCCGTCAGCCCCCACACCTCTTCTCTTAAGTCCTAGCACTCTCTATTTACCAGTTGTCTTCAAGGGGGCTTGGCAGCCTTACCTCCCTCATTCTGTTGTCTTGTACAGCAGCCCCGGTGGTTAAAATAGATTGAAATAGGATTGGGAGCTCTTAACATACCAGCCAAGGAGGAGCTTTGGGGGAGCTCTCCTCCACCATCGAGACAAAGGGAGAGGGATGAGGAACTACCCTCTGCTTTCAGCAGCGGAAGGGGAGTTGTGCTGCTCTTGCTCACTGTTATTTAACTACTCTTTCTGGGGTCTTCTGGAGGACACTGTGTGGCTGCCTGCATATTCTCTGGAAGGGAGGGGTGGCTTATAGCAAATCCCCAAGTCCACCAAGGCCATGATTCGCAATTGAGAGGAAGTGATTTTCATCTTCCCACTGACTATGGGGGTGTTAGGCTACTTTCTTTACTTGAAATAATGGAGATGGCGGTAGCCCTCTCTGGTCCTACTCCCTCTGGAGATAGGGAGGAGTAACAGAGGGGAGTCTACACCTTCATTCCCCTCACACTCTCTGTGCTTCTCTGAACTAAACCCAGATTCCAAAAGTGTTGGATTTCGAATCCTGTTGGAATAGGTACAACTGGCTAATAACACATCACTTATCTAGGCCTTTTCATAAAAGTGCTTGTCAAAAGTCAGTTAGCATTAACATTGCCATGGGGACACTGAGGCAGAGAGAGATTCAGGGTATGTCTACACTACAATCAGCGGTGTATTTGCAGCATGGGTAGACATATTCAAGCTAGCTTTAGTCCAGCTAGCGTGAGTACCAATACCAGGGAATCGGCAATAGCATGGGCTGTACAAGCCTCTCCGGGATCCTAGATAATTACCTGGGTGGCTACCCTGTGCTGAAGTCATTGCTGTCGGTACCCAAGGTTACTAGATTAACACTAATTCAGGTTAACTCTACACAAGAGGCAATCACACCCTGTGACTGTAGTGTAGACATACCTTATGTGACTTGCCTAAAATTTCACAGCAAGAGGGTGGAAGAACTAGGATATTCAGGCTCTCAGATTGGTACTCTACCCACTGGCTCACAATGCTGCAGGCTGCTAGCCACTAATTGAACCACAAAACTGATATAATGTTATAGGGTGAGGAAATAGGGTAATACGATGGCAACCCACTAGCTATGCAAGCAGTGACTATGGAGGTCAGACTGAAAGGATTTAGGGCCTAATCCAAAATTTAGTGAAATTAATGGGAGTCTTTTCCTTGACTTCAGTGGGTTTTGGATCAGGCACTCTATGCATTTGCACTTTGTAAGTGTCTTAACTATACTCCAAAGGGACTCCCCTGTGTTTAGGGATTAGTGAATACAGAAAAAGAATCCCTACGGAAATACATGAGGTACCTGTTTCCCCAGGAGCAACAGGAGTGAATTTTGGGCCTTGCTTTTTTGCTCAACCATGGCTGCATTTAGCTCTAATCTATCCCTCCATGTGGGTGAAGGAAAGGGAAAAATGAGGAGTAATGGTGTAGAAAAATCTAGCATGCGACAATTCACTATCCACTTTACCCCAGACTCAGTTAATTGGGTACATAGAATGAATTGTGGGAGGAAGGTGTGTAAAGGAAAAGTCTATTTTCCTAATGACTAAGGGCTTGATTCTGGTCTCATTTAAGGCTAAGTCAGGAGGAATCAAAATGTAAAACCAGTATGAGTGAGATCAGAATAAAACCCTCTGGCCCGGATCCTGCACTCTTTACTCAAGCACTGAAGACAATGGGAGTTGTGCCTAAAGAAAGATTGCCGCATCAGATCCTAAAAACCAGGAAGAAGAAAAAAATCTTTTGAACAATGTGTCCTTCGAATGAGCTTAAAAAATTCCGGTGAACTTTTTAGTGCTCCTAGGCGGAAAAGGAGCATTCTGACCTCCTGCAAGCCTCAGTAGCCACCAGCTGACATTAGAAAGGAACTGCAGCAACGGGACAGCACAGTGAAACGGGGAAAGGGAAATTAACTGCATTGGAGTTTAAGGATTTTTTTTTTCCAATCACATGATGGATACATAGCATGGAGCAGCTGAACTCGAAACATTGGGGATTGGGTCAATGCCCCACAGTGAGCGAGTGAGTGAGCTGAAGGATGTGACCCAAACAGCAAGAGCCACATCAATTCAGTGAGACATTATTGGCAACAACAAACTAAACAAGTGCTGCCAATATGTATGACAGAGGCAAAACCTTGGGGGATCTGTGAGACGTAGGCAAGATCCACCTACAATGGGGCTAGATAGAGTGTTTGCTGCTTGACCGGGACTTCATTTGTTGGCAGTGCCTGTTCCTGCTCCAAGTCAGGTTGCTATGCACTGCAATGCCACAATTGCCTTCTCTCTCTCTTCTCAAAATTTTTCCCTGTTGCTTTTTGCCCAGAAGCCTTTTATGATTCCTGATAATGTGAAGAAATCTCTTTCTCGCGCTCCCTTGTATTTCAGATGTGAGAGTAGAAAGGGCCTCTCTTTCAGTCTTGCCTCTGTCACGATGGCTGCACCATTGGTCTTCTCTGGATTCAGACGGTGCATTGTCTCTTTTCATTTCTACCTGTAGTGTATGGTTACTGATGCCAAATTTGGTGAGAGTCTTCCTTCATTTTGCACATTTCACTGTGAAGCAGTCTGCTAGTATGATAGTTCAGTGTAGAGATCTGCATCAGTCTAGCTTGATGCTCTTTTTGATTTGTTCTTCACTGACTTGTTTATTGGTATTTTACATATTGGTCTAGCATCCTGAATAATTTTTGGTTTTGTGTATGTGTGTGTGAGGAATTGACTGCTGTGTTGGTCAGGAGGTTAGAATTGTGGAGCCTGGGAATAATATTAATATACAGAAGTGTATCATGTGGGCATTTGGATTGAACTGTTGATCTTACTGCTTTGCAGTGGAGGGAGCATTTTCTGCTTTGACCAAAATAACACAGAAGTTGAATATTCTGTTCTGTATTTGATTAGTAGAGAAAATTGGTCCCATTCTGCTCTGTAGCCACTGTTGTAGTTCCTGTGTACATGTGAACTGTCGATACAATCAGTGTATTCTGTTGTTAAAATCCAAACATCCAGAACTTTGGCAAAATTTGGCTTCAGAGTAGAAATTTGTAGCCTTATGTTAAAAATGGTCTGAGAGAACATACCACATCAAAATACATCCAACCTTTGCGAAAGTCTAGATCTGAACTACACACACACACACACACACCCCCCAAGGCAAATTCACACCCACACACCAAGGGGTTTCGCACCATAGCAAATTCCCCTCAGGTAGATTATTCTTATATGATAGATTATTCATATTTCTGGATGAGAAGCCAACTATGATCCAACAAATGCCATGGGTTTTTAAACACTGGTGTGCTTCTCCATAGTCTTTTGCACATACTAATCCTGCTCTTGGTTACTTCAATTGACTTCAATGAGAAATGCATCACTATACCTGAAATGAAATTTGGGCCTACTGGGAATATTTTAAAGTTCACTACTTCATACCATTAATACTTGTTATGATGATTTTGTGCTAAATACCATCCATCTCAGTCTGGCCCCATTGAACTCTCTTTCCAATTAAAGAGACCACCTTTAATTTTTGCTGTTGGACATGTTGTTAAATTCATGTCATGAATACTGTACTATTTGGTTTCCAAGTCTGCTCAGCAGTTTGTGAATTGAGATGTTGTGGGAATCAAATGTCCGAGTTTGGAAATTCCTGGCATCTTTCTCTGTGATCAGACCGCAGGACCGCTCTCTTTCTCTCTCTCTCTCACCCCTTCTGAAATATTAGTTTACACTGAAGATCCTTAACTACAGGGATGTAAGCAAGCGACACAAACATATGCAGTCTCTTCCCCAAATTCAGGGAAGAAAGAGAATATTTACAAGGATTCTTCTATCCCTTTTCCTCCTCCTCTCTCGCCAACCTTTCAGAAGAATACTGTATGGAACATTAATTTGAAAGAAACTCAGACAGATGCTTTGCTTAAAGAGGCTCTGCTGATCCTGAACCTGGGAACATTTGAGTTAATGGGAAGTAGTTAACACTTACGCTTGATGAAGTGAATGTGGCAGTTTATGCTGCCAGTTTAAAGGAAGCTTGTGCAGTCTCTGAGACAGTTATGCTGCTATCAAGGTAGAATAATGTATGGTCTCAGATGGCAATACCTGAATGGAAGGAAGTCCTGATTATATCCAGAACAGTGAGAGCAAAAGCCTAAACCGCTTTTGATTAGCAGTAGAATCTGCCCTTGCTTTCTTTAACTATTTGTTGTCAATTAAAACACTTAGCACTCAGGAAAGAAACGTAGACTAGCACATAGAGTAAGGGACAGCAAGTCAAGAATATTAATGTTCTAGTCCTAACACTAACACTGACCTGTTGTGCAACCTTCAACAGGTCAAGTAATATCTTTATGCCTCATTTGTCAAGCTGTAAAACAGATATCAGAATAAACAGAGAGGGTCTCATGAGGCTTAATTAAAGTTTGTAAAATGCTTTGGAAATATCTGTCTAAAATTCCTATACACTTGCAAATTTTTTATTTGACCACCAACCACCCCATCAAAATGAAAAAAAAAATTGCTACTTATATTTCTTCCATTAAAAAATCATGTTATAAAGTGAGATGTCTGAACTTGTCTGTGATGATGTAGTAAAGAACTGATAAATGCGTTCAATTTGTGAAGGAAGAGATTTGTTGCCACTGCAAGACCTAAGAGCAAAGAACTATTTGTATGTGTATCAAATTAAATGGACTAAATTCTGCAGACCAGTGCAAGTCCATTGATTTAACAGAAATTGATCCGATAGCTGTAAAAACTATGAAGTAGGCAAGAGATCTTACTGGCTCTTCAAGGCATAATTTCATTATTGGTGTTTCAGAAATGCAGTGATACCTTATAATGACACATGCAGAATCTTAGAAAAGACAAGCCTTTTATGGGGTTGATGGAAGACTCTACGGGTCCTGATTCAGCACAGCACTTAAGCACATGTTAAACTTTCAGCACTTCAGCAGTCCTATGGAAGTCCATAACCAGAAATAGATCTGTTCCTTTTTCAAGAGTTTTCCTGATTAGAAATAAAAGGCAAAAGTATTTGGAAAGTGAACAAATATTCACTGGATGCAGTAGCTGCGCTCCCAAATGTGTTACTAGTTTAGTATCATATTAAGATCATTTTGCAGCTTGCAAGGCAAATGCAGGCAATTCATTTCTGTGACACTGTCAAGACAAGAATTGTAACTACAACAATGATGTGATGCCTTGATGCTCTTCCCTGACTTATTTCACTATGGAAATCCTCAGTAATTGGAACAGTGCCAAAAAGGGGGGGTCCTCTTTAGCTTGTGAACAATGCCAGTAGAGGCCTTGCTCATTCTTCTTGCTTAGAGATACCGGATTTGTTGGACAACAGGACAATTTTGAGTGGCTGAACCAGCTGAGTAATGGAAATCTCTCTGACCCCAGTGCTGAGCTGTAAGACAATAAGACATGTTTACTTCTCATAGGATGTTAGATTCAATGAGCCACAATCTCTGGTCTGGTTTGGTGCAGAACTAGAGAGAGGAGCAAGGTGGATTTAAGACACCTTTGTGGGCCCCGATACTGCAGGCCAGTTGGCTACGGGGTCAGTCCACAATATAAATGAAGCAATCTTAGGGCTGCTCAACTTTACAGCTGGTTGACCATAGCCCCAAAGGGGTGCTCTGGTAGCTTGAGGTTGCTGGGGTACAGGGATGCTCTAGCAATACTCCATGTTTCTTTTCTTCTGGCCATGCTTCTGTTCTGGGGGCAGGGAGGGTGAACAATGGCATGGAAGCTGCTATGTGCGAGTCCTACACTACTAGAGGATTCTCCTAGACAAAAGGAATCCTCCATTGGGCACTTAAACTGGCTATAAGGCTGCTTTGTGCAGCTTTATGTGACACAAATGAACAAAAATTAACCACTGTCTTATAGTAATAATTCTTTTGTTAACCTCAAACTACCTAAAACACAGATAAAGGTACAAAAAAAGCAAACAAACATAAAACAAACCCCAAGCAATTTCCCCTCTCTTGGTATTGACACCTCCTCATCAATTATTGGGAGTGGAGCACATCCACCCTGACTAAATTGGCCTTCAACATTGGTTCTCCACTTGTAAGGTAACTTCCTTCTCTTCATGTGTCAATATATATTTATGCCTGAAGCTGTAATTTTCACTCCAGGCATCTGAAGAAGTGGGGTTTTTACCCACAAAAGCTTACGCCCAAATAAATCTGTTAGTCTTTACGGTGCCACCGGACTCCTCGTTGTTTTTGTGGATACAGACTAACACGGCTACCCCTCTGATACTTTTTATCTATGTGACTTTTAAAGCAGAGACCTCCGATTCATTTTCTTGCTTGTCATAACTAAAGATAGAATGTTGACTCACTTGTTAGTTTCTATATTGCAAGAGTTATAATCACACATTCATATACAAATAAAATTAAACAAATGCACCAGTCTTTTAATCTTTTCACCATTCCCTCCTTTTTTCTTTCTTTTTAAAAATACAAACCAAGGAGATTAAATGCAAGAACTCCGTCCACAGGATGCTAAATTTGAAAATTTAAGCCTAAAAACTCAGGACAATTTTAACTCAGTCAAACTGAACATTTTGAACAACATATTCAGTCATAAAAATGTTACAGAAACACAAGGGAAGGGAGCTAGTAATGTTGATATGAGAGCTTTCACTTTAGAGGGCTAAATTCTGCTGGCAAAACTCCACTGAGTTCAGAGAAACTGGCTCAGGTTGTTCGGCTTATTGTGCATTTCAATCGTCAATCTTAATATTGCATTGACATATATTTGTTATTGATATTTGTTATAATATCTTCTCTTGGTCTGAGGCAGGTACTGAATGAGAATTAAGCTAATTCATAGATTTATCATGCTGCTAATTCTATGTTTTAAAGCCAAAATTGTGACAATTAACCAGGTCATATAGTTTTTCTTTTCAATTTTCAAAATACAACAAAAATGTTTAGTCTACTGATTTTTATTAACCACCTGCATAATTGTATTTTTCAAAACATTCTGGTTTAGTTTTAAAAGCATCTGAAATTGCCTGTCAATTGCAATTTTGGGTCTTCCATAAGGACTGACGCTATTTGTGTTTGTCTCCACAGCCTACGCCTTCAGATTTGGAATCAGTTTAGGGCTCACCTCTACTACAAAGCAAGGACGGAAGAACTGTTTGGTTTCAAGCAGCTGAAGAACTCCTGACTCAAATGCACCAGGTCTGGTAACCAGTCGCCCTATTTGGGGGTCCTGTCAGTGTTAACGTACCCTAAACCCTTTCAGATATTTGGTACAATAGCAAGCTATGTAAACCCCAAGCTCAAAGTTACGCATGGTAAGCACAATCCCTAGGCTCTAGCCCTTGGTGAGTTCACTGTAAATGCTCTCCAAACACACACCTACGAATAAAGGATTCACTAGGGCTGGGAGAAAATAAAGGGTGGAAATGCCCTAGGTGCAAGTATTAGTGATTACTTTTACAAAGAAAAGACCAATAGAAGGATACAAGGCTATCTTTGTCCCTCTAAGCTTGTTCAACCCCACACTTCTTTTGGAGGGAGGAAAATTTTTAGGTTTTTGGTATCTCAAGGCTTGTTTCTGGCTCCACTGTTCTGTACATAATTTGGTTATTGCACCGAGGGACTTTCTATATTTCCCTCTACCCACCTATCTATATGCTTATATGACTTCATTCACCATATTATGTCAGCCTTTTGTCTCTTCGCTGCATAATCACATTGGTGGTCCACATCCTCCACTTGTTAGCATCTCTTCCTGTGGCAGGAGCTATCTGGAGGGAGGTGGCATCTCTGGTATGGGGAAGAATCAGAGCCAAGAGAAGGTACTCTGCAGGTCATATCCCAAATTCAGAGCGACAGCACCTGGAGACGTGGACAGTCCTATCCTCACCAGAATGGGTCAGTTATGCAGGCAGCTCTGCCAAGAAAGCTGGCAATGACAGATTACTCCTCAAGTCCTTCAGAAAGAGAGTGAACAGGAAACTTGAACATTACAGAGACTGAGATGTTTTGTGCATGAAAGAAATAGCGTCATCAGCCTATGGTGTCATGAGAGACAATAAGGGTACGTCTTCACTTACCGGAGGGTCCGGCGGCAGGAAATCGATGTTCTGGGATCGATTTATCGTGTCTGGTTAAGACGCGATAAATCGATCCCGGAAGTGCTCGCCGTCGACGCCGGTACTCCAGCTCGCCAAGAGGAGTACGCGGCATCGACGGGGGAGCCTTCCTGCCGCGTCCTGACCCGCGGTAAGTTCGGACTAAGGTACTTCGAATTCAGCTACATTATTAACGTAGCTGAATTTGCGTACCTTAGTCCGAAGTGGGGGCTTAGTGGGGACCAGGCCTAAGACTCCCTACTAGTACACAAAGAACTGTCCACTGAAGGTGGAAAGACCTGTCCCATAAACCTGGTGCCCCTTCCTCCATCTGCCTAAAGATGCCCAGTTTAGGAGAGAGTGGCGAGAGAAGAGGAAGAGTTGAGTAGAGCTCATAGATCCCCCCCTCACTGCTGGGCTAGTTGCTCCCATCCATATGCCCTATGACCTTGTAAAGAGGTCATTATAGCCAACTGCTACAGCATCTCTTCCCAGCCAGAAGGAGAAAGATAAATTTCAACTGAAACATTTTTAAAGTGCAAGTTGACCTGTGTTATAGAATGAGACCACCAGTCAGTGAGACTGGTCTATCAAGAGCTAGAGTAAAAGGCAGTGTTAAAAAAGAGAAAGTTAAGTTCATCCTTGGAAATTTCAAGGAACTAGCTACATTTAGTGAGAGATTCAGTTGGCCCTTGCAGATTTCTTTACACAGTAGCAGGCTGTGAAATATTATGCCTGGGATGCTGCAGAGAAAACAGCAGTTGCCTTTAAATTTGTCCTGTGGGCATGCAGTGAAAAACATCTGCAGGCTGCTAGAGAAGCTGACATTGGCTATTGCAGGGGAGAAATGAAAGGTAGTGCGAGGACATTATAGTTCTTATAGTTTTTTGTTTTTTTTTTAACCTGAGCTAGCCCAGGTCAACATTAGCCTATATCTCCTTGTCATTCTGTCCCTTGACCATTTACAGATCGCTTTCCTGCTCCAGCAACTTATTCCTCACAGCGCCAGCAGAAATGTCCATGAGATACTTTCTCTCCATTGTTACGACACCTGTTTGGGCTTTCACACATGCCAGTAAACAATTAGGCCACATAGATGTAATATATGCAATTCAAATAATCAGAAACAAAAGGGAAAATAGCACTCAGCCATGCAAAAATGATTTTGACTTATAAAGGAATAGGATGACTGTTGATCAGCCACCTAAAGATTATAGACAGGAGAAGGCAAGGTAATTTTTGTTTTTGAATTAAAGGTCTATAATGAAGTATTTTATATTTTCCAAGTTTCTCCTGAAATAATATTTTCTTTTAAATCATTCTTGTCCTGTGTCTAGGACTACAAGGGCACCAAAACAAAAACATGCACAACCCAGCATTACTATAGCAAAGCTATGTATGAGTCCCTCCAGACCGAATCAAATTAAACAGCATGCCATGAACTAGCCTCCTCACAGCAATACTATATAAAAGAAAGTACATAGTAAACCAGCCTCTGCACTGGAAGAATCTCTAGCCTAGCATACAAGTCTAACAATGTGAGAACCTATAAACAGTCAAATGTTTGAATGCTTATCAAATGTATGGGACCACCTAGGCTCCATAGCTTCCTTTCTCCACACCCAGTGTTCATGCCCCAACATATCCTGCTGCAGAGCCTCCTGCTAACAATCTTCATTCCCTCTATCTGGCATTGTCATACTGGTGTCTTCTTGCTACCCATGTCTGGCACCTTTGGTAGATGGAAGACTTTGTTCCTCTTCAGGCACCTTTTGCTGACATCTCTTTTCCCTCTCCTCAAAACAGGCTGTCAAAACCAGAATGGCTTCTGCTGACTCTCCTGAGTAAACGAAGGAGGTTCAGCCAACCAGGAATACCACAAACCCCATGTGACTTCCACTACAGCATAAAACCCAATCGATTCAGCTTAAAGTTTGACAATACAGAATGTAAAGCTGGACTGAAATGTTCACTGATATAGATTATGCCCAACTACAATGAAATATTTGTTAATATGAACTGCTGAGTGCTTGACTTTGCAACCTTGTTCTTTGCAATAATGTTTTATTGTTGTGGGATGTTTGTATGTAATACCATATGTGCAGTGTGAATAACAACAGTACTTGAAAAATAATAAGAACCAGAAGTGTGTATACAGCCCCAATTGACAGAGAGACAATGATAGATTCTGATGATCAATAATTGATTATGGCGGCTTTGCATGCAGGTACAATCTCATAAACTGCAGTGATAAAGTTTGATGTCCCACCATAACAGAGAGTTCCAAGAGGCTGCCAAAGGTGACAGTTTAACAGTAACATCACAAAGC
The DNA here is from genome assembly GCF_011386835.1 of Chrysemys picta bellii. Taxonomy (NCBI): domain Eukaryota; kingdom Metazoa; phylum Chordata; order Testudines; family Emydidae; genus Chrysemys; species Chrysemys picta. The sequence goes on from NC_088795.1 coordinate 27,490,410, forward strand.
ATTATGAGTTAATTTATGCAAATTGCCATAAAGGCTAAGGCAGCAAGGCTCTCTTTATAGCAATAGGTGCCAGCTCTTCTCTGTCATGTAATATAATCAAATCATGCCTTATAACAAGTTACGTTTACAATACTCTGTGTCTATGCAATTTATCACTGTGTAACTCCATCTAGACAGAATCTTAGGATACATACCTGCCTTTTCTTTCTTTCTCTTTCACAGGGCACTGATGCAGGTGAATGTTTTACAGGTTAGGTAGCTCCACCTTTCCCTCTCTGTTCACTACCTTAGTTTACACTCAGTAGCAGGCACACAAAGGGCCTGATTCTCAGTTACTCTGGTCCTGTGTTTGGGATAGAGATAGAAGGGAACAGACAAGGGTGGATTTAAGCCTTGTGTGTTTGCCCCATATTCTGGCAATGAGCAAGGCTTTGCTGGCCACCGATGTAAATTAGAGCAACTTCGGGGCTACTCTAACTTATGCTCTGCTCCCATGTCCTCCTAGAGGTCCTTGGAAGATGAGAATAACCATAACACTGTCAAGTATCAGGGTGTATCCCAGCCATGTCCTATAACAGGGCCCCTCCATAAGGACCATGACTAATAGAATTATAGAATATTAGGGTTGGAAGAGATCTCAGGAGGTCATCTAGTCCAATCCCCTGCTCATAGCAGGACCAACACCCATTGGAACCCTTTCCACCAGTTCTGCACTGGCTGCAGAAGCTCTCTATGCCGAGCGTATTCTCAGCAAGCACTTTCCACCCACTTTGAGGGCTCACCAGACTGGCATAAAAGGGCCTTAGTGTGACCCAGAAAATCCAGAATAGGAAAGCACAACCAAGAAAGAACCCCATTTGCCTACCAATCTCAGAATAATGGACTAAGTTGCCTGAAACAATAAAACATCACCCATCACCCCAAATTGGGATGAATCTATAAGACCCTTCAAATGTGTCATCACTGTAAATGAACACCTAGATAACTCATCAGGGCTGTTCCCTATTTGTCACAGGTCAGTAATTATTCGTATGGCTGTGGATGTACTAAGCATAGAGGAGGAGACTGACTGCATGAATCCCCTGCTGCCATCTCTGGCACTTTCATGGAATTGAGCTGTTGTGTCTCGTGAGGCTGTGCTGACGAGCCACATTACTAAATAAATGATAAATTAAGAAAATCCTCTTTAATGGATTTTTTTTTTAAAAAAAAGAGAGGCCATTTCAGGCACCTAAAGCTGTTAATAATGACAAGAAAAGAAGGGATTTCTGGTTAATCAACATCAAGGTCACAGTCTTGTGGAATAAATTTCATATACAGTGAATAACTCACACAGGGCGATGGCATGTTTAGCATCAAATCTTGGCAAAGATTTGTTTGCTTAATGACTTTTCTCCTTTTTTCAGGCCAGCCACCTTTGACTGGAGAGAGCTTGTTAAAAGAGCTAAATGTCACCGAAAATGTGCTGTTAATCCTACTCATCAACAGATGTTAACCATGAAGCGATAATAAAGAGAAAAAAGAAAAGATGCAGCTCCAATCAGGATTATTCTTGGTAAGTGCAGGGACCCCCGTGACTGCAACAGACGGCTCTCATACTGTTTCTCCAAATATATGTCACCATCCCTGCATTCTGTGGAGGCGCTTTGATGTTCATTTGCAGACGGATACACTGTACTTTTCCTTTTGCTTGTTCAAACAAAGCAAGACATTTTGGTTTTCTCGGCAAATATTGTCAGATGTTTTATGTGCGGCAATGAAAATTAAGTACATCTTTGATATTACAAGTCTTTCTTGCTTGAAAGGAGCTGGGCTCAGCTACTAGTGGACGTAAGTAAAAAAATAACATAAAATTGTTCTAGACAAAGATATAGGGGCAGGTTTTCAAAAGCTCTCAGCATCCAGAGCCATAAATGTCTCACTAGAAGCTGTTGCGTGCTAAGCTTTTTTGAAAATCTGGCCCCAGTTGTAGGTGTTGAGCTTTTGAAAAATGGGCCTGAACTCTTTTGAAAATCCGGCTCATACTGTACACTATCCCCTTTGCCTCTGTTATTCTTCTTTTTTGTTTGTTTGGTTGTGTGTGCTGTATTTACACAAGGGGAAAATATTTAGGGGCAACCTTTATTCAATTAAAAACACTTCATGTTTCTCAAAGTGACAATTTTAAGCACAACTAGTACCATTCTTGGATATGGCTGAAAATTACTGACATTCTACAACAATTCACTTACATTTAGTATGAATTAAAGCCCTGTATAGACATTTCCCAGATCTGAAGAAGAGTTCTGTGTATCTGGGAAGCTTGTCTCTTTCACCAACAGAAGTTAATTCAATTAAAGATATTCCCTCACCCACCTTGTCTAGCCCTACATAGAAGTGATCTGAAACAGCCAGGCCAATTGTAAAATGTGACAGGGCCTGGTTTTATGTATCTGTTTTATTACTGGATGTATTATAGTAGCAACTACAGATCCCAACTGGGATTGGGATTCCATTGTGCGGGACACTCTCTATATACATGGTAAGTAATAATTCCTGCCCTGGAGAGTTATAATCTGAAAAGGCAAGATTTAGAAAAGGTAGGAGAAAGCAAATACACCTTCCCAACCAATATCAGAAGTGTGGACTGACCATAGGGGGGAAAGGAAAGGTTCCAGGAGATATTACAAATGTGGACTGCAGACGGTGAATTGGGTAGAGGTGGTTGTGGTTGTTGGCCTCTACTGGGGGGGTACACTGGAGATGGAGGGATGGGGAGGAGGCATTGGTAGAGTCAAGATTCGCTGGGCAGCAAGGTGAGAGCGTCTCTGATCCATATGTGGCAGATGTGGGGACCAAAAAAACATTTTGTTGGAATTTTACCTGAAAATGTCCCAATATTTTTAGCATTTGGTAATATTTAAATTCTCAGCTACAACACTGAGGAAAATTTAGTTTTTGTAGCAGGAATTCTTTTGATTCATAAAAATTTAGCTGGGGAAGGTCTATTTTTAGAAAAGTTTCTCCCGTTATTTAACAGGGTAGCTAAGTGTATCGAAAAGACAGTTACCTACCTTTCGTAACTGTTGTTCTTCGAGATGTGTTGCGCATGTCCATTCCAATAGGTGTGTGCGCACACCACATGCATGATCATTGGAAGGTTTTACCCCAGAGGTACCCGTCGGGTTGACTGTGGAGCCCCCTGCAGTGGCGCTTTTATGGCGGTGTATATAGGTCCCTGCCGACCCGCTGCCTGCTCTAGTGTGACCAGATAGCAAGTGTAAAAAATCAGGACAAGGGGTGGGGAATAATAGGAGCCTATATAAGAAAAAGCCCCCAAAATCGGGACTGTCCCTATAAAATCGGGACATCTGGTCACCCTAGCCTGCTCAGTTCCTTCTTGCCAGAATACCTCGACAGAGGGGAAGTGGGTGGTATTTAGAATGGAAATGAGCAACACATCTCGAAGAACAACAGTTACGAAAGGTAGGTAACCATCTTTTCTTCTTCAAGTGATTGCTCATGTCCATTCTAATAGGTTTCCAAGCAGTTTCGATGGAGGAGGGGTCTGAGTTCACTGAGTTGCTGATTGCAGTACTGCCCTGCCGAAGGCCGCATCGTCCCTCACCTGTTGGGTGATGGCATAGTACAACCTAAAGGTGTGGATGGAAGACCACTTTGCTGTCTTCCATATGTCTTGGATAGGGACTGTGCAAGAAATGCGGCGGATGATGCCTGAGCTCTTGTGGAGTGTGCCATTAACGGCGGGACTGGAATTTTAGCTAGGCATGATCTGATGCAGGACGTGATCCATGATGAAATACGCTGGGACAAGATGGGGAGCCCTTTGAAGAACTTCAAAAAGGTCTCACAAAACTAAGTGATTGGGCAACAAAATGGCAAATGAAATTTAATGGGGATAAATGTAAAGTAATGCACATTGGAAAAAATAACCCCAACTATACATACAATATGATGGGGGCTAATTTAGCTACAACTAATCAGAAAAGAGATCTTGGAGTCATCGTGGATAGTTCTTTGAAGATGTCCACGCAGTGTACAGCAGTAGTCAAAATAGCAAACAGGATGTTAGGAATCATTCAAAAAGGGATAGAGAATACGACGGAGAATATCTTATTGCCCTTATATAAATCCATGGTACACCCACACCTTGAATACTGCGTACAGATGTGGTCTCCTCATCTCAAAAAAGATATACTCTCATGAGAAAAAGTTCAGAAAAGGGCAACTAAAATAATTAGGGGTTTGGAATGGTCCCATATGAGGAGAGAGTAAAGAGGCTAGGACTTTTCAGCTTGGAAAAGAGGAGACTAAGGGGGGATATGATAAAGGTATATAAAATCATGAGTGGTGTGGAGAAAGTGAATAAGGAAAAGTTATTTACTTGTTCCCATAATATAAGAACTAGAGGCCACCAAATGAAATTAATGGGCAGCAGGTTTAAAACAAATAAAAGGAAGTTCTTCTTCACAGCACACAGTCAACTTGTGGAACCCCTTGTCTGAGGAGATTGTGAAGGCTAGGACTATAACAAGGTTTAAAAGAGAACTGGATAAATAAATGGAGGTTAGGTCCATTAATGACTATTAGCCAGGATGGGTAAGGAATGGTGTCCCTAGCCTCTGTTTTTCAGAGGGTGGAGATGGATAGCAGGAGAGAGATCACTTGATCATTACCTGTTAGGGTCACTCTGGGCAGGGCTGGCTCTAGGCTCCAGCAAACCAAGCATGTGCTTGGGGTGGCACATTTTCAGGGGCGGCATTCCGGAAATCATTTTTTTTGCTTCCGGCGGCAAAAGCCTAGAGTCGGCCCTGGCAGTAGCAATGCGTCGTGCGTGGGGCGCCCTGGGGCCGCTGTGGTTCGCGCCGCGAGAGAGCAGCGCCCGCACCTTGTGGCTGGGCTGGGCAGGTTCCAAGTTGAGGACACTTTGGCTGGGGGCCGCCTGCACGTGCCACAGGGCGGCTGCCCCCCCAGCGCTGCAGCCGGGGCTGGGCGAAGCGGCCCAAGCCACCCAGGGACTGCGGCAGGGCAGCTAGGACCAGCAGCAGCAGCAGCGGGGCCACAGAGGGCAGGCTGCTGCCGTGCGGGGCCCGCGTCCCGCTCTCCGGGGCTTGGTCTCTCTGGGGCTACCCTGCCCCGGCTCCTCTTCCTCCTGGGGAGGCCAGGACACCATCAGTATTGAGGGTTCCTGCACCCCGCGGTGCCGAAACTGGTGCTGGGATCTCGAGCAGTACCAGCTGCGTCAGGACACAGACGACTCCAATGAGTAGTCTGAGCCCGACCAGGGAGAGTCAGATCTTGATGGTGCCAGGAAGCGGTGCTGCGGTAATGGAGAATGGTGCCGCATCATGGTGGCCTTGCCTCGATGCCAGATAGGAGGTGCCGCCATCGGTGCCGCAGATGGTGCCGCCGATGGTGCAGCCGCCTGGGCCTGCGCTGACTGTACTGGAGCCAGTACACGGGAATGAGAGGCTGGGGACTGTGCTGTCATGGCAGTTAAGTTCCACATGGCCTCAAAAGTATTTGGTGTGGAGGGGAGGTCCAGATCCTCCTCCAACACTTCCCAGACTGGGGAGTCCACGAACACTGGACTCAACGGACCTGCCTTCTAGGCCAGAGTCGACAATGCCAGGACTGATGGGCCAGCCTTGTGGTATCCCGACGTGGGATGCACCGTGCTGGAGTCTGCCTACTATTCTTGACAGGGAGCGGCTCCGCTCCACCTTCTTCTTATTACTATGCAGCACCGGGGATTGTGAACGGTTCAGCGCTGATGAGTCGGCCTTCCGCGCGTGGAAGCGGTGTCGATGCTTCTTATGCAAGTCCTTTCTTAGTGCCCATGTGTCCCGCACTAAGGCCGGTATGCTATGCATTGAGGCTACCGGTGCCGACTCTTGAGCCAGTTGGAGCCAAAGCGCAGACTCCATTAAGAGGAGCTTGAGGCAATAATCTCTCTCTTTCTCTTAGTTCTGGGCTTGAATCCTCTGCAAATGGTGCACTTGTCTTGCAAATGGCCCTCTTCTAAGCACTTCAGACAAGCTGCATGCGGATCCCCTGTGGGCATAGGCTTACCACACTTCTCGCATGGTTTAAACCCCTGCAGCTGCGGGGTTTAAGCTAATGATCTAATGAAAAGTAATAACTGTATACACGGAAAAACGCTAGGAAACACTTGCAAAGCAAGAGACCAGTTGCTCCAATGACTGTCATTGGTGGTAAGAAGGAACTAAGCAGGCAGCGGGTCGACAGGGACCTATATACACCGCCATAAAGGTGCCACTCCAGGGAGATCCATGGCCAACCCGATGGGTACCGCTGAGGTAAAACCTTCCAACGATCATGCATGCGGTGCGTGCACACACACACCTTTTGGAACGGACATGAACAATCACTCAAAGAAGAGTGTATATGTCTTTAATTTGAGTCTGTTTAGAGTCTGAAGGTTGCTTTTGGAGTTTATCTGTGCTTTTCTAATGTTTATGGGACTAGGACCATTTTAAAATGCTTTTTTTGGCCTTTTCCTTTAGTTTTGAGTATCTTGGCTTCTTAATATTTTGGGGTTTGAAGCTAATGACAGAATGTAGCTGTATTTTCACATTTGCAGTGTTGTAGCCGTATTGTTCCTGGGATATGTGAGAGACAAGGTGGGTGAGAAGAACAGGAGTACTTGTGGCACCTTAGAGACTAACAAATTTATTAGAGCATAAGCTTTCGTGGACTACAGCCCACTTCTTCGGATGCATATCCGAAGAAGTGGGCTGTAGTCCACGAAAGCTTATGCTCTAATAAATTTGTTAGTCTCTAAGGTGCCACAAGTACTCCTGTTCTTCTTTTTGCGGATACAGACTAACACGGCTGCTACTCTGAAAGGTGGGTGAGGTAATATCTTTAATTGGACCAGATTCTGTTGGTGAAAGAGACAAGCTTTTGTGCTCTTTTTCACCAACAGAAGTTGGTCCAATTAAAGATATGTTTTCATAGGCTTTTAAACTTTTGTTTTGTTTTATCTGAGTTGGAGTCATTGAGAGACTTTCTTGGTATAATAATATTGTCATCCCCCCCATTTTAATAACAGTAACTACTGGTTACTACAGTAATCACAATAGCAATGTTAACGTAAACGCTGTCATTTGTTTCAAGAAAACTGGGATGACTTTAATATCCACATTCAAAATCTTCTTGGGAAAATATTCATATGATATGTGAGCTATATTAAATTTTGTCATTCAGGTTATTTAACATATGAAACAGTGTCACCTATAAACATAGGTCCTCGTAGGACCTATAAAATCCTGCCACACCAGCTTGTGGCTTTATATGAACAGCTTTGCTCTCAATTCCAAAGTCAGTCTTTTAAAAGGCAGTTTTAATCCAGAGGATCTCTCAGGAGATTACAAATGAGATAGATAGAAAACTTTTTACCTCTGTGTCACCAGGTCAAATGTACATCAGGTTGGCAATGACAAAAATGTTGTAACCCTCTGATGGTCTGTTTGAAAGTAGGTCCTGGACTCAATCCAGTTCCTACTGGACAAGTGTCTACATCATAACTGACACTGTTTGAAGTTAATTATATCTAGGAATCAAGGCACAGACCCTGAAAAGTCAAACTGTTAGAATTACATCAACCTGTCTGCTTAGCAATTCAGGTCCCTGTGAATACATCAACCTGGAGCTCTGCTCTTTGCACTGGCTCCCAACTGAGTCCAGATATTTATCGGCCTTCATGGAATTGGACCTGCTACCTTAGAGAGAGAGAGCCTCTCGCTGTGTGGGCGTGGCCTCCCCTCAACAGTTACGTTCTACTGGAACTATTACCCTATTGACCAATAGCGCAGGCCTCATGAGTGTGGGAGACAGAACTCTCTCAGAAGCTGGACCGCTGTCAGGGGATAGGCAGCCTGTCTAAGGGTTAGCATCAGGCATGGAATGAGGGTCCAGCTACCAGTTATCAGGCTGGGCTGGAACACCAGAGGATCAGAATCATGAGAGAAACTGGTGGGCAGGGATCAAGAGTCAGTTACTAAGCGTCAGGCCGAGTCAGGGTACCAGTAGGTCAGGATCAGAAGGCAGGAACAGGAAAACACCAGACCAGCGGTTCATGGCAGAATGAACCCCACTTGTATGGACAACTTCCAGTTTCCTTCTCTGGAAATAAATAGGGGCTGCAGCCCAATCAGGAGCCTTAGAATCAAAACATAGGGGCATAGCTTCTGCCCTAGATGGACTTCATGAACTTTGGTCCCAGCAGTTGTCTATAAGCTACTGGGTGGGGGGATTGGTATGTGATGACCACCACAGACCTGGGTTTGAGACCCTGTGAGACCTGACAACCTTACACTACAGAAATCACTCCTGCAAGAGATAAGAATGACCACACACCCGACCACTTTCAGGCTTTGTCTACACTATGAGTCAGAGGTGTGATTCCCCTACTTGCATAGTCACAATAGCGTGAGTATAAATAGCAGTTTAGCCATGGTAGCGGCGGCATGGCTTTGCTGTGCCAAGTATGTACCCACCAGTTTCAGGTAGTTTTGTAGTAAGCACAGTGGCTGCTGCTTGTGGCAACCCTATTATTTATACTCACACTAGCTCTATGAGAGCTAGAGCAAGTGTGCATACACAAGGAGGGGAATCACACCCCTAACGGAAAATGTAAATGTAAAAAAACACACCAAGTTCTACACACACACACACACACACACACACACACACACACACACACAGGCAGACTAATCAAGCTATTTCTTCTACAGGCTGAGGGGCGGGGTGGAGGGGAGAAGAGAGATTGTTATTTCTATTTTTAAATTCTTAGTTACTATAGTGATGGGGCCCATAGAAATGTCTACACAGATAGGTGGATAATCTCAGAGAAGGGCCAAGGATTGACTAAGTATGGACTCAGTGGGGAGCCAGTGCGAAGAGCAGAGCTCCAGGTTGATGTATTCTGAGCTATCCCTACAGGGGGCTTTTCCAGGGCAGGGTTGAGGCCCAATCTCAGTGAAGTTCAATCTTGCACTTTTGGTAGAGCTACTGGATCTTATCTGCAGAGGTTAACAAAATGTAAGTGATGCACTTCAAACCGTTCAGTCTTCTCCAAATGAGAGAATAAGCAGTTTAATGATATTGTTGACTGTGGAAATAAATTCAGATGCTATTAGAAGCAACAAACCTCACCTGAAATGATGAGCAGCTCAGACTAAATGAAAGTGAGATGCTCTCTAATATGAAATTATACCGATCCTATTTCAAAAGAGAATGACAGTCTTTTTAATTGTTAGCTTTTGTGTATGATTTAAGATAGATTCTGTAGGCTTCACAATTCAAGACAGAATCCAAAACTCTTGAAAATTTAACAATTACTTACACATATTGTTTTACATTTAAATATATATTGCTTTTAAATTTTAAATGTAGATCTGAGTGAGGGGCCCTGTGGCAAGAGAGAAATTCAGATTGTGAAGTCAAGTGAGAAAGCCAGGAAATATTAAAATAGTTTTTTTTTTTCAAGGGGCCAGAGTTTGATCTCAGCTATTCCAGTGTAAATCCAGAGTAACTCTGTTGAAGCCACTGGAGTTACCCAGGTGAAAATAGGGAATAACTAAGACTGGAATGTGATATCATATCAAGTCTCATTCTGCTAGAAACCAGACTTAGTCAAACAAAATTCTCAAGCATGGTGGCCCTATTTTCAATGGTGCTGAGCACTGGCAGCTCCCATTGATTTCAGGAGGATTGTCAGTGTTCAGCGTCTCTGAAAATCAGGCCACAGATATCTGAAATGGGACACCCTAATCCATATTTTGGCACCTATGTAAATGAACTGATTTCAATGAGTGCTAAGCACCCTTGGCTCCCATTGAAGCCAATGACACTTGCAATCTGTTCAGCACTTTTGAAAAGCACTTATTTAGGTGCCTAAATATGAACTTAGGAGTCTAACTTTAGGTTACCAAAATTTGAAAATTTTAGTCTCAGTGTCCAACTTGATAACATAACACTACAGTAATCCCTGTAAAATCAGGGGCAAGGTTAGCAGTCTGCTCTATCCAATAGGCATGGAGCAAATTGCTCCCCTTCTTCACCAGTCCAACTCTGGGCCGGTGCAGAGAGAAGGTGGTGTCATAGTCCGGCATCCTCTTTGCCCCGCCTTTGGCACCCTGCTCCCAGATCAGGGAACTACAAATAGGCAGTATGTTGTATTTGAAAACTGTGTTAGAACTGTAGATTGTCACTTTAATTTGTAAGGGCTTTCCTGGTCCTGGTTGCAAATTAGGCAACTCTGTAGGAAAGCATGTGATAAAGAGTCAGTTTGCAGACAGAGAGCCTAGTGGGGTGAGCTGTGCATCTGTTTTAGGGAGCAGCCTGTTTTGTCTCTCTGTTTTGTTCTTGTGTGTTATCATTCTGAATTCTAAGAAATAAAGTAGTGTTACATTGCACCTTACAGGAAGAGTATTTATGTTTTTATCTAACTTCTCTGTGTGAATGCCATGAACATAACAGGCAGACCTGCCCTCTATATAGCACTGAGACTGCTATTGTGTATGGATCTTGTGTAGCAGTACAAGGAGCGGGTGGGGAGAAGACATTTCTTGCTTGCCTCTCCATCCCTGCATGACCTTACAGAGACTGCACACAGTCTGGCCCTTAGCTTGATTTTTTAAGGGTCAGAGAAATCTATGAAGTCAAATGTAAAGAAAATCCATTCTAAACAAGTACCCATCTTCTATCTTGCTGTGCCTGCTGTGTCACCTCACACTGACACCAATTGTCTGCTGAAACCCATGTATATCTAAATTGGCCCGCACACAGACCTTCCCTACACAAACACTGCCAACAACAAATACACATAGGAGGCAGAGCTACGCTTGCACATCCTACCTGACCTGTGAGTATGAAAGCATACAAACTGAGTATATTTTTAAATAGTTTCATCTATATCTATCTATACTGTGCAGTATCAAATTATTCAATTATTCCTCGCTTCCCTCCTGTTGCCAGCATTAGCTATAATCTGCTTGCAATGTACCTCAGAAACTCATAGAACCTAGAGAGTAAATTGCCATTTGAAATTAGGGAATAGCAGTCATTATATGACAAGTCTGGTTCAGACCACAACGTAGAGCTACAGAGGGATTTGCACTCCAGCCACCCGCTACAACAACAGGACTCAAAGGGCTTTGCTCTGTTGCTCTCACTGCCCTTCATATCGTTAAATCAAACATTCTTGTAAGGTATTTTGGACCTGCTTGCCAGATTGCAAAGGTAGCTGTTGTTTTTGGCTCTCCCAACACAACTGATCCCTGAAGTGAAGCCAAGACCTGTAATCATTTGCCTTGGCTGAAACTAAAATAAACATACCCTGTACTGTACACACTTCTAAGGTAATTACTGCTATTAGATCATAGCCTGGAAATGAATTTTAAACCACACAAGGAAACTGAATACAAAAAAACCTATGTTAAAATAACGTTAAAGGTCTGATTACAACCTGCTAAAGGAAAGACAGTCCAAGTGAGGGATGGAACTTCAGCTTCAGCCACCATATTGGGTCCAGACACTGCAACCCGTATGGTAGTAAAATCATCCAATGGGGCGAGATGATATACAGTATTACAGAGGCTCAATGGGATTCATTTAGTTTCCATTTTTGTGGTAATATTTCTTTTAAAACAGGTAAAAACAGAAGATGTGCTATTATAAAGTTCCCCTGAAACCAATTTCATATCTTCTAACTAGCTAACATTAACTGATTCTGTATAATGATTTATTATACACTGATGTATGTTTTATTTCTATTTATTTCAAATGAACCTGTCAGTAGCTCTAGATTCATGTATCAAACTGTTTATAAAATGCATACAAAATTCAAAAAGGTTCGGTGACCACAGCTGAACTCCACCCAGAAAAAAGTCAAGACTCTCCTCATCTCATTCACTTAACAAACTTACCACCATTTACATCCTGGGGAAAAAAATCTGCTTCACAACGAGACCTGAAAAGTCAATACATTCAGACCATGCTGGACAAAGGAGCGGAGTGAATTCCAAGAGTCAAGAACTCCTCGTTATGACACCATTTTATCCTCCATCTAAACCTAGAGTTGTTGGCTTGAATGACTCAGTTGTCCTCAGTTGCTTTGATATCACATGAGGAGAGAGAAGATACTTGAGGTAGCCAGGACTTAAGCCTATTTACAGCTTTTTAGATCAAAATCAAAACCTTCCTCTCATGCAGAGTTCCCTGCAGTATTGCAATCTGGAGGTAGCAAAGGTATGGAAAACTCTGGCAAGTCCATATCTAAGAGGAAAGGTAATAACCTCCTGGGTAAGTGCAGATTGAAAGAAGAATTCTCAGCCTCTGATGCTATCTGCACATCTAGAAGCACATCAAAAGGCAGGCAAACACCCGCAATCTAGGGGGCAGATATCATCACCACTAGTTCCTTCAGTTGCTTCCTCTTACTAACATCACAGTATTCTTAATCTGGTTGCCCCTCAAGTAGCTATCCCCCATTCAAACTTCTACTAGACACTAGCTGACCAGCCATGCTCTCTGGGTGATATAGACACATGTGTGCATGCATCTAGGAGGAACCACAGCCTATACTGCTCCAGTATCTCCCTTAATAATCATACATTCACATTCAACAAGAAGAGTGACAGAACTATGGTGACCAGATGTCCTGATTTTATAGGAACAGTCCCGATTTTGGGGTCTTTTTCTCACATAGGCACCTATTACCCCCCACCTCCTGTCCCGATTTTTGACACTTGCTATCTGGTCAGCCCAGACAGAACAGACCTCTGTCAAGCCCCACAACAGAACAGTTGGTGTTAGGTTGCAATTATCCATTACTGTCTCGAGGTTCTCTCAGAGTAAAATGAGTGGAGCCACTTGAAAGCAGCTCCATCTATCCCTGCTAAGATCCACAGATTTGCCAACAATACAATAGCCAACAGGATTAAGGCAGCTGACAGACCTAATAAAACTGGTGTGGCCGTTTAACCTTTGTCCATTGCCAGGGGGAGGTCATTGATCCATGAGATCAGAGCATACCCAGGCCTAAAACCAAACAGGCGAGAGCAGTCAAGTTAGTGGGAGGACTTCAGGTTTTTCCATAAGTGCATTGCCACAACCTTATCAGGGACGTTCCCCTTAAAAAAGGGAGATTGAAGACAGGATAATAATTGGCAAGTTTATCAGCACCAAGAGATGGCTGCTTGAGCAAGTGTTGAAAAATAATTTAAGACAAATTTGTTTAAGGGAAAGATGACTATGGAGACTTTGCAGTGTATGCGCTGAAGATCATCTAGCCATGATTCTCTACTTGGATGTAATGGATTGTGGTGACTGCAGTGTGCTAGTTGTGGCTTCCAGTTGCAGTTACCATTTGGGGCTGCACAGGGGCAGTCTTCACTTACTCATGTTGAGGATAGAGCATAGCACATACTTAGATTGTAAACAGGGGCAACTGCTGTCTTTTTGTTCTGTGTTTCAGCAGCGCCTAGCACAACGTGGTCCTGATCTGACAGGGTCCCCGTAGGAATACAAATATTAAATAACAACAGTGGAGCTCTACTCTGTTATGCCCCTTCCCCTACCTATCCTGACCATGCCTGGCCCCTGCAATGTCTCCAACATGCCCCCTCTTTTTCCATACACCAGAGACCAGGGAGGGAGCAGCTGGCACAGAAGTTGGCAGAGCCACCTTTTCCAAATTTGTGCCAGTTTAGAGTTCCCCTGCACATTGAGGATTTCTCTGCTAGCATCTCTGGCCACTTTTTTTTCCTGGTTGTACTTATGCAGTATCAACTGGCCTTTGTAGACCAGGCACTCTGTCTTCAAACAATAATGACCTCCAGGTTAGAGATTTTTCTGGTAATTAATGACTGGCTGGAAGAGTCTAGGAACCAAGGTGAAGACGAAAGCCCTTAAGCTAATCAGTCATTATGTACCAGGCAGTGCCTCAACTGAAGGTCATTATAGCAATTATGTACCATGAAAATAGTATCTAAAGAAAAAAATTGCCTCTTTATGTGTTAAAAATTGAATTGCATAGTCAAGGAGTTGGTGTTCTGCTTACAGCATTGGTCTTCTCCAAACATTTAAAGGGCTAGGTCCAAGTTCTGCTGGACCTCAGTGTGTGGTACTCCCACTGAAGTCACCAAGAGCTCTGTATATTAAAGGCTTGTGAGACTGGGCCGCAGGACAGTAACCACTCTTGTATCAGGGACTTCAGTCTAAACAGTCTGTTGGGTTTGTAACATAGTAATAGCACAGCAAGTTTCGCCTAGGTGAGCTATTGGTGCACTCCTTGAGTGTGTTGGGAGGTTCTGGCTCGTTGATTTTATATTTAATTTTTAAAACAACACTGTACAAAAAATCTATTTTGGAGGTGTCAGGTAACAGATGCTTCTACTATATAAGAAATAAGACATGCTTATTATCGCTAAGAGTCCACCATAAAGCGAGTCTTTTCTTATACTATAGGCTTGCCTCACAAGCTCACCCTGCTTGGCTATGTTGGTGAGGCCATGACACTGTTAGCCATCTTTAAAAAAAAACAGGAGTACTTGTGGCACCTTAGTGACTAGCAAATTTATTAGCGCATAAGCTTTTGTGGGCTACAGCCCACTTCTTCGGATGTGTTCTTTTTGCGGATACAGACTAACACGGCTGCTACCCAGAAACTTAGCCATCTTTGACTCTTTGCTGACCTTGCTATCTTGTTTGAAATTGACAGAGACTGTTGCTCCCAATGACGTCAAGGTCCTTTGTTAGATTTACTGCCATTGACTCAGTGACAATGACATGATGTCTTTAACTTCTGATTCAGAAAGCAGTCATTCAAATAATGAAAGCACTGACAGCCCATTAACGATAGCAGAGATTGTTGTTGCTGCTACATTTTAGAAAGACACCTATTTAAAAATAGATTAGAGTCTTGGAAAACACTCCAGCCTGCTCTTCTGTTGTTTTTTTCCTACAAGACAGGTTACTTTGTCTTTTCCTACAAGACAAAACAAATCTGGCATTTGCTTCTTCTGTGATCTAGTTTCAACTTCATTATAACAATATTGGCCAGCAGTGAGTAACATATTAAATAAATGCCATTTAACTTTAAATGTTTCTACTTGGATAGTTGGTTCTGACTACACAGATACAGAGAGAAGGGAGTGGGCTGGGACCATCCAGTCCATTCTCCTCCTGGTAGGGAGGGGTTACACAATCCGTTATTTGGTCCATCTCACTCCAGCTGGCTGGGGTTGCCTCTTCTGCCACTTTGCTGAACTGATGGAAGAACTGGTGCAGTTTGTTTAAACAAAGTATCAGTTGTCTATGAACTAGGCAGTCCGTGTGCATTTGTATTAATTGTACAACTGAAGCTGAGTGTACTTCTACAGACACAACGGGAAGGCACCACCCAATTCCTGTCCCTTCTTGTTCTTCCCCAACCCAGTTGCTTGAGAGAGTAAGAAGATGTGCTGTGCCCTCTTACTTCTGAAAGCCCAAATTCAAGGTACCAGATAGCATATGCCGGCGTATAAAGGGAGTGGCATAGTCTGACTCCCTCTCACGCTCTTGCATGGGGGCATATAGTCCAAGTCAGTCTGGCCCATAGTAATTTCTGTTTCCTGTTTTGTGGCTGTTTCTAAACAACTATCTTATATATCACTTCTAAGTGTTTTCAATATATATATACACACCACAAAATGTACATCCATATGTTGGATGTGCGATGGGGCTGAAACCATATTGCACTAAAAATTCCAAGCTTTATATTTCCTGCTTTGTCAAAAACTCAATTTCAGTGAAAAATTGAAAAAAAAAAATCCATGAGAAGCTGTGCGGCCTTAATACAGAGACCACGGGGGAGAGGTACTATCTTTTATTGGAAGTTGGTCCAATAAAAAACAGTATCTCACCAACTTTGTCTCTCTAATATCCTGGCACCGACACGGCTATAATTACACTGCATACGATCTTAGTACACAGTACTAGCATAAATCAGCATATCTACATTGTCTTCAGCGGCGCTACACTGGTTTACACGGATCTGATCCAAAGCTTCTTAGAGTCAATGGAAAGACTTCCACTGATTTCAATGGGCTTTGGATCAGAGCTGGCTGAGAATCTGACCCTAAGATTTTGGCTCTAATTCACATTTACACTAAAACCACTTTACACTGCTCTAGCAGTGTAAAGGGCCTTCAAGTGAGTATAAGTATAAATTATCCCCACTTGACAGCCCCTTTACACTGCCTTAGCGACGCCATGTGGCCTTTCTGTAAATGGGAATCTGGCCCATATTTTGTTAGTGTCTTGGCTATTGTCTGTGATAATTAGATAGTCGTATTGCTGCACACCAATGATAATATAGTCAGTCAAAAGAAATGTATCAATCCCATAAAGCATTGCACATCAGAATACACATCACTGCACCCCACTGTGGTATGTCTCAGGGTGTTCTTGTGCACAATTACAATATTGTAGATGTAATTTCAGTGGTGTCCATCTTAATTTTTCTCAAACATTGTTTCTCTGTCTAGCGGATCATAGGACTTCTTGCCTTAATCAGTTACATGGTCCAAATGAGGGTGTTTCCAATGGCTGATGCCATTCACAGGTCTGTCAAATCTGTGAGCCATTATCAGCGCAAAACATTTTTGCAGAACTTCAAAGATACCAAAAAAATACAGTTTTTATATTTGAGAAGGGTCATTTGAGATGGTCTTGTGTTCACTTTGATGTACATCCCTCTTTAATGATGTAATACTTCAAGTCCATTTCCTGCCCTGGGAATTTTGCAGAGATGGATGTATTATTATAAGAATGTTTACTTACCATTTAACCTCACTTTTAACCAAACCTATAGTGAATTTTTTCCCCCTACAAAGAGAAATTGCTAAACAACAACCTTTATTATAGCTCGACAATCAACCCTTTAAAACAAACTTCAACAACAGACTTGTACTTATCAATTAATCCATTGGGTTTTTCTTCTTCGCTTCTTTGGGTGAAACAGATAAAAGACCCAGTTCCACTATCACAGCTCATTGCTTTGCAACCAAGGTCTGCGTGAAGGAAACATTCCTCTGCTTTTTAAAAAGTTTTTGTTTCCTCATTTTTCCTCCGTTGCTTTATCCTCTTTTTCCCTTTCTGTAAAATACTAGAAAGCCATTGTATAGGCAGGTCAAAGAGAAACCAAATTAAAAACTAACAACTTTTGCATTTCAGCTGCCAGACAAAGTTAATGTTGACTAAGGACAAAAAAATAAAAAAAGTGGCCCTATGGAAAGAAAAGCCCAGCTGAGGGATTTGGAGGACGGCAGGCTCTGAAGAAGCAAAGCTGCTTCGTTTGATGTGGGAGGTCTGAGAGTAACCTGCTGGGACGCTCCCTGGGACATCTCATTAACCGTGTCATCAAAGCCCCCCAAGGTCCAGCGAATCATAACATTATCTCTGACATTACCACACAGATACAAGGTTCCTTAGGCAGTCTATAAACATGCCTGTACTAACCAATTCATCGTGGCTTGACACCCCTGCAAGGGCTGGATGCCCTTTAGTGAGCTGTGTGAATTGCCCCAGTCATTCATCAAAGTTTCTCCGAGTGCATTTCACACAGCATTAAATTTAATTAAAGCAACATTGACTGTATTGTAATCCTCTGGAGGGTCTTTGTCAGAAGGAGCTGGAATACTTTCTGCTTAAATATCCATTGTTTTGGTGGGGCCTTTTTTTTTTTTAAGTTCTCTTGTCTGATCCTGAATGATTTACTGCCTTTCCCCATTTTTTATTTTATAAACTCATAAGCCATGAGAAAATTCTATCTGATGCAATATCAAGAGGAAATGCCATAAGTATCATGGCCTCACAAATAACCACACACATCCCCATATGTTTGTCTCCAGTCTCTGGGGAAATACTAAAACTGTTTTTAAAAAACAGGATGCATATGGTAAAAGCAGTGCATGTGTTTGTAAATGTTGCAACTCCTGTCCTTTTGTTACCTTCCCTGGTTATTGCCCACCATCACTTCTCGCCTGTGTAGGTTGAATTTAAGCTCTGATCCTGAAATCTGTTCTATGCAGATGGATCCCTGCAACCCTCGTACAGACCCCTTGGTTTCACTGGGGCTCCATGTGAGTGCAGGATTCTAGCAGTGTGGAACAATTTTCGGGGAGGGGAGGGAAGGGGCAACAGTAGTATCTTACTGGGAAAGCAGTCCCACTGATGTTGATGCAAGGGTAACAGATTTGGGTCCCTTACAGGAAGGTCTGGAGGACTGACCATCAGGGACAATATGATACACTCCGAAAAGGAAAAGAAACAGGAATAAAACTCGGCCATGGCAAGGATGAAGCAGGATATTGCAAAGAAGATTATAAACTTCACCAGAGATGCAGGAAATCACCTTTTCAGTCCCAGTTTACTGTAATAAGGCCTTTGAGCCAAATCATTGATTTTCTTTGCTGCTTTTCCCTCAAAATAAATAACTGGGGGTAGGTCTTTGTTTTTTACTGTCAAATAATTTTGGCTATATCCTACTTGCCTTATGCACACACATAACCTTGCTGAAGTCAATATGGTTATTACTAGTCCATTGATTTAGGAGCTCGAGCTCTCCCTATTTTATTAGTTTGTTTTGAGGAGGAAAATAAAACAGTGTGCTCAGACTGTCATATTTAGGTAAGCTAGAGGGAAAAGAAATCAAGTCCAACTTTGTATTTCTCCAGATCACAGTGAATAAGAAGGAACCTATGCTGCCCATAATATGAGCTGTTTACTCCTTGAGGTTGCAAAGACCCAGACATGGGTCCTGGGAGAGACCTAACATTACTCAGTCAATTTTGTTTCCTCCGCGAGGTCAGTGTAATTGTTTATCTCAGTGGTGTCTTTATTTCCAATTCTCAGCACTTCCCAGAGCTCCTCATCTGGGATTCTTTACTGCCTTGGTGCCTTGGGTAGTCATGGAAATGGCCACATGAGGTTCAAGGTGGTGAACAATCAGACACTTACTGTGTAAGTTGCTCCCACTTATCAATGTGTAATATACTGTACAGCACAATGTATTCCACATCTGAATTCAGCCCAGTATCTATTAACTTGCCAACATTCAAATGTGAGAGAAGAAAGAGCCAAAATATGAGACACAACGTGAAAAGGAGGAAGCTTAAACTGGTGTGTGATTAATTCTTTTATCATAAACATTTCTGCTATAGTTTAATCAGTCAGCATTTTAGTGGAAATAATTCTTCATAGCAACATTATAAAAACACTAGAAGCCAAATCTTCCAGTCCTTACTCACTCCATTTGACACTAATGGGAATTTTGCTGGAGTCCCATTGAATTAGCTCATATAAATAAGAGGCTATGGATCAGCCCTTTTAAGAGGACTGCAGGATTTGGCTCTGAGTTTTCATGGAGTGGCACTGGGGATCCATTTGGGCCATCCTTTAAAATGAGGGACAGTTGAGAAGTGTGCTGAGCCGAGAATTTATTTGTGGTACAGAGAGATAGGTGAATTTAAGAGTCGTAGTACACTGTTTTGTATCAAGGATAGGTCTATATCAGAGAGAAGCTTATGGCAACAACAGTTCATCCCTTTTTTAGTTGGAAATGCAACACTGCCTTAAATTGCAGAAGAAATGGAGGTGGTAGATCCACCAAAAACTATAGCAAACAGCCATCATTTTGTATCCATCCTCTTCGCCAAACAGACTGTGATAATTTTTACAAACACTTTGCTACGGTTCAAATCATATACAATCAATATATGCCATGTTAATTATACTGTGGCATTCAGACTTCATTTATTTATCTTTTAATCCATTCACATGGGTGCTGGTTTGTATGCTATAGAGGTGAGGTAACGCCAGTTCAAAAGCAGGAATGCATTTCTTTTAAGTAGTGTGCAGTAGGTGTACTCTCTCTAGATCTTCAGTTGGAGTAAACTGACAAAGCACCACTGAAGTCCATGAAAACATAGTGATTTTATACTAGTTGAAGGAGTGACCCTCTGTTTATGTATCTCTCTCACACACACTTGTTTTATAACACACTAATGTTGCATATTTCTAATGTCTTCAAAGAAATTGTGTTTTTTTTAAAACAAACAAAC
Source organism: Chrysemys picta bellii (assembly GCF_011386835.1). Lineage (NCBI taxonomy): Eukaryota > Metazoa > Chordata > Testudines > Emydidae > Chrysemys > Chrysemys picta. Next base: position 27,510,542 of record NC_088795.1, read on the forward strand.
AAAAAAAAACTAGTGCTTCTTCCTTTACAGGACAGAGTAGAAGAGGAATATCCTGCCCTGCTCAAGTCGTCAGAGCTGCTCTTTATCTCTATGTTGTACAAGTTGGTTTTGCTTTTCAATATTTTGTTCTACTGAGTTCAATACTAACCTGAGCTATAGCTATTAGTCTTCTAAACATCAAACATACACATCGGCCCATAATATAGATGTTAATGCTGTACTGGGATTCTACCATCTGTGGAGTGCCAAATTAATTATGCATAGAACAGTGACTTTACTACTGTAATTGCACACACACACAAACCCCGGCCCTAAAGCTACAAGTTGTGCATAACATTATACTTAGACGACCTCCTGCTGGTTTAGAAGGAAAAACTCCAACTTTATTCTATTCTCCCTTGGTATTTACTTCAATTTCCTTTTCAAGCTCCTCAAACACACAATAAGCTTTTGATTATCAGGGTTTCAAGTGCTCCCCTGGACACCCCGTGTGTATTTATGAATGGAATTAATAAAGAAGCAATCTGACTCCATCAAGGGAGCATTTGCATTTACTCTTAAGTATCACTGAGTGACCAAAGTGGAAATTGAAAAGAGCTGGTGGTAGTTGGCCTTAATTTTTATATTTGTTTAGTGACACCCAATAAAATCCATAGAGCTGTGAATCTGTCCTTTTGGGGTCTCTGTGTAGTTTATTTATTCAATTGATCAAAATTAGCGGATATGTCCAGAAAAAAATGCAAACTATAAAACTACTTGCCATATTAGAATAATGTCAACTATCAGTCATGCCATTATTAATTAGTAAAATTATTTTGCTTTCTCTCTTGTATCTTTTCAAATTGGATGAATCATCCTTTTTATTGTGATCCTTTCCAAATTTTAGTGAAAAGATACTTTGAGCTAGATTGCTGAATCCTAATTCTCTTAGGATAGGACTTACTGGAGGTTTTCGAAAGGAGGCTGGATAGCCATTTGTCTTGGATGGTTTAGACAACAAATCCTGCATCTTGGCAGGGAGTTAGACTAGATACCCCTTGTGGTCCCTTATAAACCTATAGTTTTACGATTCTCTGATTCTCCTCCTACGAATAGTCCCACTGAAAAAAATACAAGTACTTGGTCCAACAAAGCACTTAAGCATGTGGTTTTTCCCATTGAAGTCCATGGGACTACTCATGCACTTAAGGTTGAGCACATGGCTGAACTGGGACCTGAGTGGGTAACTTCCCCTGTACAGCACTACTTCCTTTGATCATGATCACAGCCAGTGCTCTGTAGAGAAGCTGAGTGAAGTGCCAGAAACCAGGGAGAGTGGGAGGAGCGGAATGTACTAGCAGAGGTCAACGGAACACGTGACATGGCAGGTCCCATTCAGCAATCCAGGCCCCTCTAGACAAACATAAAATCTGCAAAGAAAGATTTCCCACCCAAGATGAGAGAGAGCCATGTAATCCTTCAATGGAGCTACTCATATTCTTTAAGGTAGGCATGTGCTTAGGATGCATTCCAGAACTGGGGCTTATATCCTTCACTGTTTACTATTACTGGTTTTCCTGACAACATTAGGCTACATGCACTTTCCTCCATAAACCATGGTGGATGTCTTTTAAGAGGTCTGCAGCCTCCCAGGTTCCGGTCTGAGTAGGAAAGTATGCAGAATATAAAACAATTAATTCATTAATTTCTACAGCACCTACCACTACGGCAATGAGGCTTTCAAAATCAGATAATAAGATATAAAGATCAGAAACAAAACAAAACTGCTTGTTCCAGACTAAATACAAGTATCTCAGCTGACAGTCACTGAAATGGGACTCTGGTGAACTTCTAAAGAGTGTGCATTTTTTTTCTATTAACATTTTATGGGAGTGAATTGTAAAGGTGGGAAATCACTCAATTGAAAACCCCTGCTATTACTAGACATGAACTTGAGTTCTGACCAACTGACCCTAATTGCCACAATGGCAATCGCATAACTAGGGCCCAGATCATTTAGGACTACATCCTGACTTGTCAGCTACTGATAATTCATGTCTTGAACCTGCAGAGCAGACAGGGACAGGAAGACAGTTAAGATTTTAACTCTGAATTTCCTGGAGTTCAGATATTTGCATATTTTAACCCTAAATCACTAATATTCCCCCCCTCCAATAAATTATTTGGCCAAATGTTTTGGACTTAGATGCCTACAATTAGGAACTTATATCCATATCTAGCCACCTAAATAAGTGGTCTGATTTTATCTACAACTCCCACTGAAATCAGCACGTCTGACAATCAGGATACCTAGTTAGCTGCCTAATTTAAGGCATCCAGGTTTGAAAACTTGGCCTTAATATGGTTTTACAACTTTAACTCCAGTTTAACAAAGATTTTTGTCTGAGAATATCTGTATCTAAAAAGAGAGAGACATATAATGAATGAGTGCATAAGAGTTATGGGGTTTCTAGGAACAAATGCAGTGTACTAAAAACGCAGGAGATTTCTTATCAATATATTTGGGCTGAGGGGAAGTTCTTCCCTACAGGAAAAAGTACTGACCCATCCTTACTTTTGCAAGTTAAGGAGCCTGTCTCTAATTTGCCAAGCATACTTTGTCCAGAAAAATAAAGCTTATCCAACCAGAACATCCTTCTGCATCAAAGCCATTATAAAATGTTAAACACTCTCCCCAACAAGCCCCATGCTGTGCAGCTCCAGCAGCACCGCTCCATCCCAGCTTATTGTAAGTGCCCAGACTAGGCAAACAGGAAGACGAATGGTTATTCAGGCAAATTTGGGCCACCACGATGGGAAAGGTGCAGAGGGAAAACATTATGGCCAGAGCTCCTTTGAAACAACCTGACAGTTGACAGATGAGCATCCATAAAACGACAAAGACTCCCTGTGTAAAGCCCCTTGCTACCAACGCCTTCTCCCAGGGAAACTAATTACCCTGAACTGTCAGTGAAAATATTATTTTTCCGGTAATTATTTTTCCTTTTCAGTGACAAAGTGACCATGAAAAACTCTATTCCCTTCTCCCATTTTTGTCAAAACTCAGAAGTTAAAAATGTTGTTCTGTTGATCAAATTATTTTAACTAGCTGATAACGGAGTATATCTGAGTGAAACTGACTTGCAGTTGCAGTTTGTGCTATGTGTGTGTACTGAGGGAGATATCAATAAACACCAAGTCTTCCCTATAGTTGATGTAGTGGTAGATAAAGAGTAACGGTGGCGTGATGGGAATTGGGGAATGGAAAGTTGCTGGGGGTAATGGGATGTCTATTAAAACGTATTTATATGAACTGCCCATTTTACTGCACTCGGGAAAAAAAACGTATTCTCACTCAGTTGTTGGGTCCAATTTCTATTTGGTTAAACTTCCACAATATCTATGTATCTCTGCAACCTGTGAATAACATAGCAGAGAGTGTCCCAACCCAAACATCAGACTTAAACAACCCTGGACTTTGGGAGACTCAAAGCCCAGAGCAGGGTTAGAATTGCATAGCTGGCTCCCAATTTATGGTTTGACTCAAACCCCTAGATCTGTACACACTGAGCTTTGGGATGCTGAATTTTGCCTTTCTGGCATCTCTCTGAAAAAGATCCTTATTTCTTGTTGCAGGGCTTTATTTAATAGATGACAAAGGAGAAAATGTGGGGGGCACGGGTTGTATTTTTTTGCTTTATATATTTCCATTTCTGTAAAGCATTATGTATGCCCGCAGAACTATAGAAATAAATGATCATGATAATCATAAAAAGTGCTGAAATTAAACCATCAAGGAGGTTTAGATTCAGTATTGCTAGAAGAAGAAGATGATGATGATAAGGTTCCTCATCAAAGTAAACAAACTGATAAAGATGTATACCACTCACAACTCCACCTGCGTTAAGTAAACGTTGTATCTCAGACTTTGTTAATAATAGCCTGAAGAAAGATGGGTTAATGAGTTAGCCCTGCATTTAGAGGTGATCTAAATTCAGTATCCAATAGACATGTTCTGATAAAAAAAATGGGGATGATGATATGTACCTCCCTGGGGTATAGTGAAGATTAACATTTATGCACAGTTATGTAATCTCGTGTTTAAAATGAATAGTTTATGCAATCTGTAAAGTGGTATCTACATAGGAGAACAGGACTATTGGGCATTTCTGTTGCTCCATAGCATCTGCCTGCACCGCCACATATAGCATTTGCCACTGCTCTAGCCATCCAAAGCAACAGAAAGAAAGAAAGAAAGAAAGAAAGAAAGAAAGAAAGAAAGAAAGAAAGAAAGAAAGAAAGAAAGAAAGAAAGAAAGAAAGAAAGAACAAATGCTTGCAGAGTCATGCTTATTGGCCATTGACAATTAAACTACAAATGTTAGCAGGCAGCCTTTGCCATTTAGAAACAGCAGAGGTCAAAGGGAAACTTCTGATGACCCAGTTCAAATACAAAGTCTCGTTCTCTTAAACAGCATGACGGAGGCTTTCATGTCACCAGCTTGATGTGACAGTCTACAATCTCCTGATGGTTGCATTTCATGTTTAAGTTGTTGTCAGCTTCCCCTGGGTAACATTATCTTCTCTAGTAAATATTTTCACATGATCTACTGGAGACAAAAGTCTCTGCTTTCCTGTCTAATTTCAGCTATATTGGAGAGTACTTTGGTGATTTTTCAATGTTACAACCTATGAAAAAGATCCTTATTTCTTGTTGTAGGACTTTATTCAACTGGGGACAAAAAGACAGACAGAAGAGGGGGGGGAGGGAAGAGACGCTTTCTGTGGTTTCCTTCTCAGACTTCTCTATGCAAGCTGGGATGCAAATTAGCACACTAGCCAATACAAGACATTTGTACATCATGGCATCGGATAGGTGAAATAAGCAAATTCAATGTTTAGAGGAAACCTAGACAATGTTTGTGGAAAGATTTATTTTTAATGGAAAGAAGGCTTGGTTTTCAGACATTTAATGAGATGCTATTCATTTATGCATAAGGAGTTATTCTTAAACTATCCTACCTCAAAAGAAACTATAGTAGTTGCTCAAAGACACTTTATTAAGCCTATAAAGATCTCTGTCATTTAAACCATTGACATTTCCTTCCACAAATATGATTTGCCAATCCTTTCCAGTTACAGATTTTATTTAAAAGAGAGGAAATAAAATCTGATCCAAAACATCTCAAATGTAAAAGTAAATTTGGAAAGAGAACATATTAGTCTAGTAAATATGTGACACTACATCTGCAAAATCAGCCCTAGTAGAAAGGAGCACATGTTTAAATGGTCATGTCAAAGAAGACTTTAATTAAGACTAATTTGGTTTCCTTGCTTCAAATTAGAGCTTTGCATATGAGGAACCAAATTAGCCCCCGAATCCTTGTAATGTGGCTGTTTTTATAGGTAATACATCTTTATGTGGCTGAACTGTTCTTTATCTAACTACTTCTTAAATTTGTGAAATTTCAGTTGGCAATTGTTTTGCTTTAAAAGCCGATAAATTAATTATCTCATTGATGGAAAAAGTTAATAGATATTTTATTAAAAATATAACATTATCAGGACTTAGTTTGCTACATTTGAAAAATAATACATATATTGCAGACAATGTACCTGATTCTCTGCTCACACCAATGGAAATCAGGAGTATCTCCACTGAAGCCAGTGAATTGCACTGGTGGAGAACTGGTATAAAATGTGAGGAGAATTAGGCCAGATGCATCTTTTATGCTACACATTCATCGGGCCGCATGCTGTTTTACTGCTTTGGTTAGTAAGCATTCAGGAATTATGATTTTCAGGAGAGAAGGCAAAATAATCTTACTAACTAGCATTCAACTCAGTCTGATTCTGCTCAGACTTCTGGAAACATGTATGGCCTGATTCTCCATTGCTCTGCATCATGTAAAGCTGTTTATTTCAGTGCAAAGGAAGTGCAAAGTGGGTGTATGATCAGAATGGCACAGGTGCAAATAGCTACACAAGGTGCTCGACAATGGAGAATCAGACCTCGAAGATCTCACTAGGCATGCTCACTCTCCTACTAGCATTGTATCATGTAACCCTCTCCCACTCAGTCCAATATCTACAAGGGAGAAGGGCCCAACTCACCATTGCCCTGCACCATGTGCAGTCATTTACATTAGTGCAAAGCGAGTATAAAAATGCTATCAGACAAGAATAGCTGCATTTACGCCCACTTCCCATCATCTTGCACTTGTGTAAATAGCCTACTCAGGGTGCCCACAATGATTCTGCTGGCATCATAGAGCATCTCTTATTTGTTCTTTGAGGTTCTTGTGTTCTTTTCCTCCTGCAGTACTGAAAATGTCCTGGGGAACTGAGGAGCACAAACCCTGAGACCAGATTATTGCTTTGGGAGTTGCTCAGACTCTAGATATCTTAAGAATTAATCAGTTGTTGTTTTTTTTGCCAGCCCATGCTACAATTTTAGTTTTCTTTCAACTTATGGCTGATCTAAAGTGCCTACTGATTATTGTAAAATGCTACCCCCACAGATCCCTTTAATATAGACTGTGGCTAGCATCTGTGTACAGAGGGCACAAGGAGGGAGGGCACAAGGACCTTTCCCTTTCCTCAACTGTAAGAGCTGCCATAGCTAATGTCACTACAGGCAGTGGTCTCTCCAGATGGGAGGGGGGGGGGGTTTGCCCTTTTTCCATATTAGCCAACAGATCTGGCCAGTCACAGAGAGAAGAGTATACTACACTCCTCTAAGGTAGGGTGACCAGATGTCCTGATTTTATAGGGACAGTCCCGATTTTTGGGTCTTTTTCTTATATAGGCTCCTATTACCTCCCACCCCCTGTCCCGATTTTTCACATTTGCTGTCTGGTCACCCTACTCTAAAGTGAGATGCATATTACATCCTCTTAAGACATGCTTCCCATCAGCTCCAGGAGGTATCCTGACAATGTCCCTGGGAGCTCTTCACCACCCTTACTTAGGGCTCCAACCTTAATGGCCCAATCTGAGCATAAATAAGTACAATGCAAAACAAAAATAGCTAGCAAACAAGGCTGTGTGTGTGTGTGCTCACAGGTTGTAGGTAGGTGGGGGATAGAGAGAGAGATCCTGGTCATATTGGTAACTCACAGGAAATGTGGAAGATATGGTTAGTTTATATTTTAGTCAATACTTAAAACAAAGCTTTTAAGCGGTATGTTTGACACAACTTCATGAAATATTTTGGTTGATCTGAAACTGTGTTTTGGCTAAAAAAGTTTCATCCGAAAATTTTCACCCAGTTCTACTTTCAAGTATTTCAAAATTGAACAAAATGTTACATGGACTATCCAGGGGATACCACCCTACAGAATGGAAGAATATCATTGCGTCTCTTCAAAAAGAGCATTTCACTACACGCCTCCTACAGGAAACACACCTTGATAATGATTGTGTCAAGCCAGCCTATTCAGCCTCCTTTACCCCAGACAGGCAAAGAGGAGCAATTGTGATTAATGAAAACCTGTCTTACATATTGGAAAATGAAATCACATTCACAAAAGAATGTTGTCTTTCAAACCACAGAAGAACTCCAATGGTTTGAAGCACTGCAACTATAGTGCATACTCTCCCAGAGTGGACCCACTCCTATTTCTGTCACATCTGGTGTCTAGAAGGACAGGGCTTCAGAAACATGCCTCTGAACTACAGTTGGGTGAATCATGCAAAACATTTCCCACTAATATTCATCTGAGTGTAAGTAAAAATTTGTTATGGTTATATCCGCACACACCCCTATTGCTTACCTTCTGTGAAAATCCATTCAGTTGGGCTTTACTAGTACACATGCTCTCAGAAGTGAATGTTAAGCTCACATATTTAAATGCTTGTGGAAAGCGAATTTAAAATTTGTTTTCCATGAGCACTTGAATGAGAAATCGGATTGTAAACATTAAACTCAGCCAATCAGGGAAAAGAAACAATATTATGTGACTTATGGCATCAATCAAAATTAGGCACAGCAGCATTTTGAATTAGGGCTGCCGATTAATCACAGTTAACTCATGTGATTAACTCAAAAAAAAATTAATCACGATAAAAAAAATTAATCATGAAAGTGTAACTTACAAATGTAGGTTTTTTTGTTACATAGCTGAACTCAAAAAAAAATCAAAAACTTTAGCACCTACAAGTCCATTCAGTCCTACTTCTTGTTCAGCCAATCAGTAAGAGAAACAAGTTTGTTTACATTTATGGGAGATAATGCTGCCCACTTCATAATTACAATGTCACCTGAAAGTGAGAACAGGCATTCGCATGGCACTGTTGTAGCTGGTGTCACAATATATTTATGTGGTATAAATACACAGAACATGAAAAGATGGGAGTTGCCTTACCGAGTGGGTGGTCAGTGCTAATGAGACCAATTCAATTAGGGTGGATGTGGCCCATTTCCAACAGTTGACAAGAAGGGGTGAATGTCAACAGAGGGAAAATTACTTTTTGTAGTGATAAAAGTTTTTATAACTCATGTTTTTCATCAATATCTCAACCTGATCCTGGAAACTTTACTCATGTTAGTAGTCCTTAGTCATTCACTGGAATCCTCAAGTCGACCCCAACACCCTGGCTGCCTGTGTTGTCACTCATGGCTCCCCCACCCATTCACCGCAATGCCTCAACCCTCCGGGAACTCCAGTGAATCAAGGAAAACGAACGTCTCCCCATACACCAGGACCCCGGTGATATCCCTCACCACCGGTTGAAGTCACGCAAGCACTTTTGGACCTACGTTGTTACCTTCGACAATGTGACTTCAACCCTGATGAAGCTTGGAAAGCGGAATGGAGTTCACATAGAGCCACAAACAAAACACCTTGTGAAAGACCCGATGTAGAAGATCCCTGGCTTCGATCTTCCATGACGCTTATGGGCAATCCTAAACCACATCCACACAAACCAAGGCAGATGTGAGTACTTGATGGATAAATGGAAAATTAAAGACTCTCCAGTGTGCAACTGTGGTCGCCCAGAACAGACCTTGGAACATATAATGACTCAATGCCCGATTCACAAATATGAAGATGGTATCACAGCAATACAGTCCTCTACTCCTGACACAATCATCTGGCTTAACCACCTAAAGGTAAAATTACAGTTGTTGCTCTACATCAGCCATACAAAAATGAAGAAGTCATACAAATAGCCTCATTGGCTTTAGCAAGACTAGTTATGCAAGTAAAGTGTTAGAGAATCAGGCTCCTGGAGCTCTCCTTACAAGGGTGTGGATTCATAACCCCTACGAATACTGTGTTTCAGGCATCATAGCTAATATAAACGACTCTGACAAGATGACAGTTTGTAATGGTCATGAACCAGCTATTCTATACTCCTAGCTATTATAAACTCCACAAAGGAGCCAACAGAGTTTATTGTATTTATGAATGGGCTATTTCTGGATTTATAGCTATTACAATCCCCATAGAGAAACAGACAGATTATATTATAAAGGCCATGAACTACTGTAGCAATTGCTGGGAAGACAGATATTACAAACGCCATGGAGAAGCCAACAGAGTATATAATGGTGATGATCTGGTACTCTCAGAAAGTTGTATTTTTAATTTCCAATATTTCTGCTAGTATTAATTATTTTCAAATAGTAAATGGCAACATTTCAATAACAATCAATGTATCATAGCAACTGCTTCAGAATAATCTAACTGTGGAGTCATTGCCTGTGCTCCATAACATATGCTTACACATTTCAAATACATTTCTGTTTTTAAGCAAAAAATATTTGAATCAGTTTCCTCTGCACTTACCTCCCAAGACCTAAGGTTTCATGATCTCCTGCTAAAATTAAGGACATCACATCCATCCAATATAATGGAAGGACTGCAGCTTCGGCTGCTCTTGACATCATCAGTCTTCATAGGAGAAAACTGGAACCCTGAACTCAGATCTTGATAGGTAAATAGGAAGGATTCTCTGATTTTCAAATACAGTTGAATCCATGTAATTTTGACATGCTTAATGGAAAATCCTACTTCACGGAAAATCCACACTTAATGGAAAATCCTACGTCTGAGAGGTGAATATGACTGCAGGTCTCGGGGTGATATTGTGTTAGGCTGTCACCCAATGTAACAGTCCTTACTACATTGACATTTATGACAATGATGTTTCTGAGTCAGTCATTACCATGGTTTACATTGGGTCTGCCCAGCTTATAACCAGACAATAGAGCAGAGTGCCTAAATTTGCAGGACCCCCAACACCCAGTTATGTGTTGCATTAGTGCATTTAAGACTCAAATCAGGACCACTGTGGTCATTAGAGACTCTGCCAGGTGATCTGAAAAGAAACCTCTTTTGTATACCCTTCTCTCCACTTCAGCTTAGCCAATAGGAATTGTGCTAAGCTTGTCTATGCTGCTCTTTGAACCTCTCACAGTTTGTACTATCTCAGCTATTCAATATTCTATCATTTTCAACATTTCCATGGCAAAAATGAAATTTTACATGGAAAACCTCATCCTCTCCTACTGTCTGCACACACAGACACACATGCAATCCTTCTGGTTATGAATAATAAGTATCGTCCATTGTGAGTCTGGGGGGGTGTCATCTTTTGACACCCTCCCCCCCCCCCATTTTAGTCTCAGCCCTTCATTCAGCTAGGAATTCAACAAGTACATCTCTCTAATTACCTAACCTTAGTGCTGTTTTTTTTAAAAATTAAAGAGAAAAGGAGGGAGATTAACAGCGATTAAAAGAGTTGAGGCTGAAAAGAACCTGGGGTATTATGCAATTCCCCTCTGGGGTATCCATCATCACCTTCCCTCTCCATCCTCCCCTGAAAAACAAAAAAGGCATCTTGAAATCTGAGAGAAATGCTGGTGGATGTCAAACACTGAAAGGCAAAGATCACAGGCTGCAGTGGAGATGGCAGGGCTCTGAGCAGTGCCAAGAGCAAGTGATGCATAAAATCATTAAATGTGAAGGGCTGGGCAACAGTGCCTAGACTTATCTGGAAGTTTAATCAGAGAGAAGAATTGCAAAAGAAAAGAATAGAGACGGCTGAAAGCTGCAAAGTTATGTGTTTGACCTTTTTATAACAAACTCCCCCCCGACCGGAGGGAGATAAAAAAAAAAAGCACCAAGGCAATCTCAGTGCATCATTGTTGCCATTTTCAAATGAGTATACACTTATGTCTCTCTCTCTTTTGTTTTTTCAGGAATGCAGATGAAGTCAGAAGGCCTGCTGGAAGTTAACCTAAGATGATTTCTTTCAGAGGTGACTGGTTTCCCCTTATAGCTCAGAAAAACTGCAGAAAGCTTACAAGGAGTGTTTAGGCCAAGCAACACACATATGTGAGAGCAACAAGCATGACATTGGGGGTACCAAAATGCTTTAAATGCAGTTGTGTGGGTCAGTGGGTTGGCTTCTTGCTAGTAGTTCCCAATTTGGCTCAATGACTCCTTGAAAATAGACCAAGTCACAGACAGACACCAAATTCTGTTCAGAAATACTTGAAGGGCTAGATAAGCACAGCCCTTGGTAGGGGGCACGAGAAACTGCACCTCCAGGGGACCTCAGGGCAGGCTTGTCCGTTAAGTAAGCACAAACCCTCTCTGCACTCCCCTGTGTGTATGTGGCGGCAGAGGAGGGGCAGGCAGGGCGGGCATTCTGCACCATCTTTTAAGTGCAGAGATGCCATGGCTCTCCCTTCTCCCAAACTCCTTTGGGGCAATATAGGACTCAGTGGTTCAGTGAGGAAACAGGCTTATCCTTTTCTCCCAGGACAGGGAATGCAATAGTCCTTGGAGCTATTAGCATTTAATACCAGATTTGGATCTGACCTGGAAATAAAAACCCAGCTGCTCATACAGTATGTCAGTGGGTTATAAATCAGAGAACCCGTGTATGTTTAGCAATCTCTCTCTTTACTTCAGAATCTCCTGGGGCACAATGTAGGCCAGCATTAACTTGATTGAAAATTAAGAATACAACTTTCTGAGAGTACCAGAACATCATCATTATATACTCTGTTGAAGGTCAAATGACATTCAGAAATCAGAAAGAGGGCAACGAAGGAAAGCATTCAGCCCTGGCTCTGACCTTCCTCTGTCTGTAAAAACCAGCTCCATAAACCTGTGGACAATAAGCTCACCCAACTTTGCCCTAACATTTATACAAAGCGAAAACATACCCCATGTCAACTCAGAGTTGACCACATTCCTCCACAATCACAACATAGCTACAGAAATCACTTAAGCAGAAGAATGGCATAAATGTCAGGTTTAAATCTAGCATAATGAAAAACCTCAATATCCCATTTAAAATGCTAGCATCTGGCCAGAGGCCTGGCCTCCAATTCTGCCAGTTGATATTGGCGGTGACATTGAAACCACACAGCCTGTTTAATTCTCACAGAGCCATGACAAGATCTGCTGGGGCTCTACAAATGGTGGCAAAGGGGAGGAGGAGAAAAAGACCGATCACTTACTCCACACAACAGAACTATGCTTTAATAATGTGATTTGATCAATGGAAAGGTACAGTAAGGGTGCACCAGTCACAGGAAGGAAAATCCTTTGCTGCACAAACTCTTTTGGAGTCAAAAACAACTGGGAGGCAAGGGGTCTTCTTCAGATTCTTCCCATATCATCAGTTGTAATGCAGAACACAAGGAAACCAGTTGGAATTTCCTGGCATGTGTATCGACACCTTTTGATATTGTACTAGATTAGTGAAGAAGTCACAGAAAATAGAGTAAAATAGGTTGGTGCACAATCTCAGTTTCGGGTGGGAATCTGCTATGCCAACTTCCTCATCTTCCAAATTAAAAAAAAAAAAAATCTGACAAAATCTCATTAGAATTCTACAGCTCTTTGTGAAATGAAATTGAATGACCACGTTGATACATTCCCCAGGGTCTGCAGTGATGAACAATGGTAAACACAGTGACTTAATCTCCCCTTCCTCCCCCAATGATGACGGACTCCATTTTCAAAAATTACTAGTGGTTTTGGGTGCCTCTGTTTTTCGGTGCCCAGTTTGAGACACTCTAAAGAGGCCTAGTTTTCAGAGCATTGGGCTGCTCAGCACCTTTTGAAAATCAGGCCCTTTGAAGGTCTGAAACTGGCGGCAAATAATTGAGGCATCTTAATCACTAGTCACTTTGGAAAACTTAGCATGAAAAACAGCTGGATCTAACTCATGCCCATGAGAGCATGGGCAAAACTGTGACCAGATAGAAGTCGGTTATGCAACAAGCAAAGGAAACTTCACCACCACCCACTAGTCATCGAAAATAATTTTTTTTAAATGGTTATAATGAGAAGAAACAGTAGGTCACACACAACTGTCCGGTGTGATATCCATGCAATCCAAGCACCAGAATACCAAAGGGCATCCATTCTCAGGGCAAAGTAAAGCCTGTGGGGTTCTTGTGAAGTTATGATGATATCTTAACTGAAGTTTGAATGTGAAAGCATAGTCCAAGGTGACATCACAGGCCCTTTTCTTAATCTCTGCTGATTGGATTGTAGTAGGAGTAGTATTCGCTTTTGTTTTCATACCACCACCACGTGGTCTCTGCACCCACAGGGGCTCACAATATTAATTTTTCTGACTCTGTCAAATTGTGTCAGGTGTAGCCTACTAGTAAGTTACCAAAACAGCACCATACAATGATTAAAGTGAACAGCAACTGTGCTGAAATGTTTGAAACTACAGAATTATCAACTGCTGATGACACAAGAGAGTATAAAGGCAAGGAAAATCTCTTTCTTTCTCTCTTCTCCTTTTATACATTTGCTGATGAAACATGAGCCTGCAGCTTCATGGGTTTACTTATCATTCTAGTTATGGAGAGAACCCCCAAAGCAGGTGTGTTTTCTTTGAACTTTACTGTCCTCAAATCTGACCATAGTATCAAAGTTGTCAATGCACATCACACAGTGGATTCTGTTTGGCCACTGGCTCTCCTTGCAGCTGTGCTGAATGCTCAGTGGGGAACATGTCTGTTCCCACAAAGAATTTAACAAATTAACTATGAACAAAGTAGCCTGGAAATGACATAGATTGACACATGCTGTGTCATGCCAAGAAGAAGCTTGTTAGTTTGTTGTTTTCACAAATATGAAAGGAAAATTCCCAGGACTGTCTAAATATATGGAAGTGTTTCCATGTTTAGAAAAGAATGCAATTGTTGGAGAGGGGATATGGGAAGCACAATAGTATAGATGAAAAGATTCTGACAAGAATCCTAGAAAACAATGACATTTGCAGTACAAATAGGAAAAACTACCTACTTGATATAATGAGGGAGGAGGGGAATTTATGTTATTTGCGTTTATTTCATACCCAAAGGAGACGTTGAAGATGAAAGTGAGAAAAGTCTTCCACAGTTTTTGTTTGGAAAGTGCATGGAAAAGAATCCTGTACACTCAAGGACATCTAGGTCTTTCAGTTTGTTCCTAGCACAACTGTGAAGTAGCTATGTGCTAGAAGTTCATTATTGTTAGTGACATGCAAATGAGCATTCGTACTTTGCTTCCAGAATTCCATTATCCAACACAATACCTGAGTGGGACTTAAGCACATCCTTAAGTGCTTTAGTAAATAGAGATGGGACTTAGTGTTTTGCTGTATCATGGCCTAAATCCTTAACAACCCCTACGCTTCCCCCCCACCCCGCCACAAAAAAAAAGTAATGTGTTTGGTATTTTCTGAAACATCCTACATTTCATATAGGACAATTAGTACAATTTCACATAAAATTAGCTTGTTTATAAGCTGTCATGAAAAGTGATTAGCAGCTAGTAGAAATCAATAAAAATAATATTTAAGATAAAGCATAACGAATCATGCGACTAACCTTGACATCATTCAGGAATACTGAAAGGTTTGTTTGGTGATCACACATTGTTACAGTACAACAGCTGAGTGGAGTACAGTTTCAAAGTGGTGATGTAGCTGTACTAACAGTAGAACTACCTGAATAAAGAAAAAAAATTAGTCTTACATAAATTATTTGACAAAAGACCAAATAAAGAGCAAGTCTTCTCATGTTCACTTCCTTGTTTGTGAGGAAGTGGTGGTAGTAGAGCAAAGAATGCTGACTGCGGGAAAACATTTGCTGTTTATCCAACTGCAGGGAGCACAATAGCGTAAAACACTGTTTTTGTCTAGGCCCTACAGAAACATTGTTGTTGTTTTTTTTAATTTCTCAGCAACAGAGCAGTACATTTAATTTTATTTTAAATGCTTCCTATAAATGTAAGATGTTCCTCACCAGTTTCTAAACATTTTAGGGTGCAAATTCTGTCCTCATACACAGGTGTGAGACTACAGATTGTTATGACAAAAAATGCTCATTCTACTGTTGTCTTTCATGTCTGACAGCCAATCCATTTCTTCCATTTGTTGCATCTTCTCATAAGCTTAAATTATGAGCACTCTGGGGTGGGAACTGCCTATGTATTTGTACAGTGTCTAGCACATGAGATCCCTTTAATATCATTTTGTTATTTCTACTGTGGCAGTTCCTAGAAATTCCAGAGACCAGGATCTCATTGTTCTAGACACTGTACTGACTATCTAGGATTTAGATACTATGCAACAGGTGAATAAAATAGACATGTAAGTAGAACGGGGAGACAAAACAACAACAGGGGTAGGATCTTGCAGCATATGTTAATTGTCACAGTCGTCACACTAAACAAGATCTGTGATCAGGGCCCAAAGACACTACTGTGGTGCAAATAAATAATAGGTAATAATAGTAGGCTCATAAGGCCCAAAATACAGTGAAAATGCCACACCATCATGATGTAGGGAGCGACTGCAGAGAGCCCTATGCACCGGCAGAACAGCTGGGCTGTCTTGCCAGGGAACCACCGCTCCTTGCCAGGTATGGGGCTGGCACAGGGTATGTCCTTCCTGGAATGAGGGGAAACCAGGAGGGTTGTGATTCAGTCGCAATCTGTTTCCCAGGCTACTCCTGGGGCAGCGCAGCTACAGGCTGCTCCAGTCATTGGACAAGCCATAACTGAGACACACAAAGCCGTAAGACACACAAAATCAAATTATTTTATAAACTATAAAACTTGGAATCATTATGGAATTAATTTTTCATCCATTTCTCCTATGTAATCTGTGTATCTAGATCACTCAGCACAAAAGGATGGATATTTCCGAATCCAAGGTTTTTATTCCAGTGCAACATTCAACCTCCTGCAATCCTTTCTCCTCACGTAAGTAATCTCGTTGAAGTAAGTGGAACTACTCACATGAGTAGGGATTACTCCTGTGAGTAAGGACTGTGGGATCTGGCTCCACATTACTGTAATATATATTTTGTATATATTTGTACATATTGACAGTATATTTTGGCTGATGAACATGCCGGTGTATTGTATTTCAAGGTACAAAGAATGAATGTTTTCCAATGTACATTTTATATAGGGTGAAAAAATATTTATGGTTTACATGACCTGGATTTATTTATTGATTGATTGCTAAATATATTCTGTGAATGAAAGAGCAAAAATTAGCCAAGACTCTGCTTTGCTCTGGTGTCCCCTGAACTTATTTCTTTGTTTTCATTATGAAAGAGGCAAGGCAGAGATAGAGCTCAACAGTTAAGAAAAGGTCATTTTGATGCATTCTCTAATAACAACTCCTGCCCTGGTTGCAGCTGTAGAGGCAACACATTCTGTCTTATGGGGAGGGGTAGCCAACAAATTGTTACAGCTTAATCTTTTCTTGTCAAATCTAGACCATATTTTATTTCACAGAATCAGAAACAATATCTCAGAACACTTGCTAGAGGTTGAGGGCTTCCAGGTTTGAGGAGAACAGGGCAATTTCATAGGACATTTCAATCTGACTACAGATTTGGACTATTAATGGAGAAGTTAATGAAAACAAGGCCTAAAATATCAGAACTAGCTATGAGTCAGCATTGTAGATATTCTTAGGCTGAATAATTTATTGTTTTCATCAGCCGGTAGGCAAAGGAGAGCACTCTACAGTACCCTTTAGAAAACAAAATGCATTTCCCCCAGAAGATGAATATTTAAAAATACAGGCATGGGAAAAATAAGATTTTGCCATTTGGAAGGGACAAGGGGAGAGTAAATTAAAATTTCATCAATTGGGTAATGAATTGCACATGACACACATAACTATTAGACTATTTTCTAATATGTTTTGAGTTGTTTACACATGGCCAGCTAGCAGAGAAGGTAAAATGATTTGTTACAAGTAATATTAATTTCAAATGTAGACCCTTTTTTTTGGTTTTCACATTGTTCATTAACTGATTTTGGCTTCCATAAGTGAATTTATTGTTCATAGATATTTGCTGGATAATTTGCACAAATTGTTTCCAGACCCTTTGAAAGCCAGGCAGTATAAACACATCAGAATTTAATTTTTTTTTAAATGTCCAAAAAGGATCCATTTGAGTTTAACAGGAAGTTCGTCATGGGTTCTTATTTTATTTGAATCAATTCATCCATCCACACAGATAACACACATTCTTCTTTGTAGGAGAAGCCACAAAGCCACTTCAAGGAACGGCTTTGATCCCTTATTATCTTGGCTACTTCAATACCATGTTGGTAATGGGCCGCCACGTGGGAAAGGAGACATGGGAAGAAAGCTCCTAGAGAGTAGAAATGGGCAGCAAAGACTGACATGGGACAGAGATGTGGAGAGAAGGTGAAGTCTATGTTTTAATGCCTTCAGTCATTGTATGCTTGTTAACAATCATAATAATAAATAATAATAATAGTTAACAGAGTGCTTTTAAAATGATGATACTAATGCCCTGCAACATCTATGATTGAGAATTCTGGAGACCTGACCCCCCTGTGACGACTTGCTGCCGAGGAAGCAGCAGTGCGAACTTCTCCATACCATCCTGGCAATGTTCCTCAACCCTGACTAGACCTATCCTGACCTAACTCACCTCTACAGCTCAGAGGGCACAACCATTCAATCCCTGACCTGTCTGCTGTGACATCAGGCAAGGATGTTATTTAGAGTCAATTACAGTGATGATTTTTGCAATGTGGACACTATACTTAGACCACCAAATTCACCTCACATAGACTACAGAACACTCAGCAGAAGGGAATAACTTTCTATTGCTATTAGTCTGGGATGGATTTAAACTGGCGACCAAGAGGAACACAGGAACAGGGATTGACATGTTGGATCAGACCAGTGGTCCATCTAATCCAGCATCCTGTCACTTACAGTGGCCAGTACCAGATGCATCAGAAGAAGGTGCAAGAAACCCTGCACAAAGCAGTTATGGAGTAACATACCTTAGGGAAAATTTCCTCCTAAACTCCCAATAGTAAGAGGTTGCGTTATCCCCCACAATATCTCACAACCCCAATCTCACTCCTCCCCCCAATACAGTGCTCCTTTCAGCTCTTACATTGTTATTAGAGATAAAAAGAGAAGTAGAACTGCTGTATTGCTCTCAAATGGCTCTTAGGATAGCTATAAAAACAACAGGCCAAATCCTTCAGGCATTGTTCAAGAAGAACCATGGGATTTAGCCTTACATGAGCTATTTTTTCCAATGGAGTTTTCAGACAGACACTACATATGTGTTTATAACAATATATAGTAATGGCATACTATAGGGTCTACTAGGCGAAATGCTCAGCTGGTGTAAATCACCACACTGCTCCACTGACTTCAGTGAAGCAGCACCAATTTACACCAGGTGAGAATCTAGCCTAATGTACCTTTCAACCAATTAGCATTGCACATTCTGTATCTAATTTGCCACTGTAGTAACTCCAGTTCTATGTCAGTGTAACTCCTTGGAAGTGAAACTGGAGTCACAATGTGGTGAAACAAGACCCTTCCCTTTTGCTAAACACAGGTAGATTTCAAGAGATGCTCTGAGTATGGACTGCCCTGTTGTAATTTGTATTTGCTTTAAACAAAATGATCTGGGCATTTTTGTAAGAAGAACAGTTGCACATCTGTATCTATCCATTGCATGGTTACCTGAATGAGTTTGGAATCAGATTTATTAGAACCTTTATCCTTTCCTTTTTTGTCCAGGGTGGGCTTGAAACATACATATAACAAGGCAGAGAGAGAAAAGGAACAAAGAATGCTTGGAGGGATGATTAAGTGCCTCTGGATTTACACAGTGAAATATGGACAGTTTAAATGTCTCAGCTATTTGCTTCTTTTCAGCTTGTGAGCAGTTTCGAACACCCCATGCTGCTCTAAGATTAATTGAGTCCTACATGCTTTTAGCCTGCTCGGGGTACCAAGGAGAAAGGATTGCCACAGAACCTGTATTTGCCAAAGAAAAGAGACTATCTCATTAATGTATGATTAATAGCCATTTGTGAAGCGATTAATTAGTCATTTTGTCAGTAAACTTAGCCAACATACATGCCTTTGCCAGGCTACAAGTTTGCCTTTAAAAAAAAAAGAAGAAGAAGAAGAAGTTTCCCTCCTCTCATACCTACAAAAAAGTCTTTGCATATTCTGGTCTTGTCTGATTTCATCGGGCTTGTCTTTAAGAACAACATCTCCGGAGTAGAGGCTCTCCAGCATGATTGATGGTTTCTCTTTCTATCTGCAAGTTGAAAATTTAGGGGGGAAAAAAGATATTTTTCATAGGTTTTGCTGCTTATTGGTATAAGAGTTATTTCCACTTTGCTGCAGAATTGATTTGCAACATTGGCATATGAGTTTGTATATATTTTGCACTGGCCCATCACAAAGTATAAGTCAGCAAGTCTTCTGTGGCATGATAGATTGTGGAAATGACAGGCTCACGACATTGTTTGCCATCAAAGGCAGAGATAATTGTCATTAATTTTAGAAAATAGAGGAGCATTTGCATCCATGATCTGGATGTCTACATTGTACAAACCATATTACACAGAAGATATGCAAAGCACACGTAGCCATATTAATGTAATTTTCTGATTACTCCATCCTAAATTCAGAAAGTGTGATCTAATGGTTAAAATAAAGACCAGAACAGTAGGCTCTCTGGGCTCAATTTCCAGCTCTGCTCCTGACTTATGAGGTGAACTTTGTCAAGTCACTGAACTCTTTGTGCCCCAGTTAATCTGCCTGTAAAATAGGTGGAACAGCATTTACCTGCCTCCCATAAATGTTGTGAAAATTAACCTTCAGAAACATCATTTTGATGTCTTTGGCTGAAATGTGCCATAGGAGAGAAAAGCAATATTATAACTTCTTAAAATGATTTATAAATAATATGTAAATATTATGACAATAAAAATCAACTATATGTTTAAAAAAAAATAAACTATATCGATCCAAAGCCCACTGAAGTCAATGGAAAGACTCTCACTAATTTAATTAGGTGTTGGATCAGGTCCTTGGAGAGTAAGGCCCCGATTCATTAAAGGATTTAAGCACATGCTTAGTTCCCATTGACTTCAATGGGATTTAAGTATGTGCCTAAACTTAAGCATATGTTTAATCGTTTTGCTGAATATATGTCTGAAATGCCTAGCACACTTGTGGGTGCTAGAAAATAATAACGAATGGATATCTGTACTGGTCCCTGCAAAGGAAGGCTTCATCTGAAAACAACCCATCGAGGGCTAGGAAAGCAGACAAACTGACATGATATGTGCTAATAAATCAGATGAGTTCTGAGAAGCTGATCAAGACAAAGTGCACAATTATATATAGTCCACTAAAGTTTGCCTTTTTAACATGTTTTATCCTCTCCCACCACTGGATATGCCCTGGCACAAATACAAATGTAAATTCTGTTTAAATATTTTTTGCTTTTGCTCTTCTTTCAAGTAGCTTTTCTCCAAGGCAAATGTGCCTGATGATCAAGTTACAGTTTTTCAAAAGCACATTTTCATAGGGTACACATTCAGCTAGGCAATAGCACAAGGAAAGCAGAACAATATTTGGAGTGTTTAAAAGATAAAATATTTATCACAGTTGGCAATCCTTTGGAGAGTACTCAGGTTGTTATATTTCTTTTTATAAACCATTCACTACAAATATTGGATTTCCATATCATAACATAAAATAAATCTTGAAGAGCCCAAACACAAAATGAAAACAAGGAATTACAGTTAATAGAATCATTGAAGTTACAGATAGAAAAGACTGAGTATGTCACCGAGTTCATCCACCTGTCAATTGTTCCCTACAGCATATTCTCCTGTGATTTGGTCAGTCCAGTTTTAAATGTCTCCAATGTCTATTCCATTCCCCATGGGAGACTTTTCCATAGTCTCAAAGCTCTCTCTAGACATTATTATATGTTAGTGCAGTTGAACAGCAGAAAGGAGGGTAGAAGCACAGTATCCTAGTTGGAGGAACAGTGCAGAGAGGAAAGGTATATGCAAGGTGTGCTTTCCCAACACGCATTGACCAATAATGCACATTTAGGTAAGCATGGACAGCACACAGTTAAAGAGGAACTATTTGCTGACTGAATGTACTACACCTGGGGAATTTTGCGCCAGTGTGCATGTGCAGAATTTATGTCCCCTGCAGATTGCTTTGCTTCCCCACAGAAAAATGACTTTTTGATGGGGAAGCAAAGGGAAGCCACAAGAGCAGTCATGTGACCCTCTCCAGCAGTATGTTTTGCGTGCCCAGGGTGGCCAGCAGAGAGGTAAATCACTGTGGGGCAAAAGGCAGGACTGGGGAAGATCCAGCTGGTGGCTCCTACCCTGCGCCGGACTCAGCTGCTAGTCACAGCTGGGCTGGGGAGGACAGGGCTTCCTCTTCCCCTGCATGGCACCAAGTTAGACCCACACCCAGATTTCTCCCCTGGCTATAGGAAGCTCTGCAAACTCCCACCCCATGCCCCTGCTTCCTGCACTCATTGCTCCTCAACTGCAGGGGGAGGGATTCCTGTACAGGGAGCTGCTTCCCCATCTGTCTAACCCCTGTGCATCCAGACCCTCTCATACCCAGACCCTCCTGCTGAGCCTCACCCTCCAGTACTCAGAACCCTTCCCCCCACGAGCCCCACTCCTTCTGCAACTGGATCACCCCAATGAGCTACCCGGATCCCCATCCCACCAAGCCCCAACCAGTTGCACCTGGATCCCCACCTCACTGAGTCCCACTCTACCAGCATCTGGACTCCCCATTGAGCCCCCCAGACCCTCCTGCCGAGCTCTATCCCCCCACCCAAATCTTCCCCCCCTCTGAGCTCCAACCACCTTCACCTATACTTCCCTGCAGAGTCCCATTACTGTTGCACCCAGAACCCCCAACAATCCCCTGTGCATCCAGATCCCTCCCACCCAGATCCCCCACTGAGCCACCCACATCAAGATTGCCCCATACAGAATCCTCTCAACCCTTACCTGGATTCCCCCCACATAAGCCCCTCTACACTTAAATCCTGCCTTGCTGAGCCTGCCTGCCCACACAGAGAGGCAGGTCCCCGGGGTGTTTCTGGGGCAGGCCAGGTCCTTCCATTGTGTCAGGGTTAGGTGCAGCCTCACCACTGAGTCCTTGTCCCGGGTGGGGGCAGGGGAGCTGCAAAGTGATCTCCCACCTCTGTGCAGCCAGCGGCCTGTGCTCCCCAGTGCCATGCTGGAGCCTCCACATTTATTTGACAAATACAATTTGCAGAATTTTAAAATATTGTGTGCAGAATTTTTAATTTTTTTTGGCGCAGAATACCCTCAGGAAGTAGCCTGTAAATGAAGGAAGAGGAGTTGGGGAGTAAAACATCAGTGTATTACTGTACAGAAATTCATGATGGTTCATTCAATGTTACTTTCTTCCATACACTATCACTCTGTTACAAGAGGAGAGCCATTGGTATCACAGTAGTGCAGAAGGCCATGCTGCTGCATGAGGCTTTAGATCTGTGTAGAGTGTCCACCTTGTGCATTAGGCTTAGAACAGCATTATTTAGGATGGAGTTTCCACAGATTTCTGACCCACACGTTTGATCTGTCATGCCCCTTGACATTTCCCTGCCCGGATACAGCCCATTCTCAATACACAGAAGCCAGTGGAGTTTTCACCATAGTCACTTCCATAAGGAGGGCCACATATAGGTCACTGTTAGGAAGTATCTCCTGAAGGCAATTATAAAGGCAGGCTAACTCTTAACAAGCCTTTGGAGAATACAAAGAATTAAATTCCATGTCCTTATTTTCCAAGACCATGCAGTAAACTTTATGTGAATTGGTAGGCATTTGCAGTGCCACTTGGCAACTTATATCACAAAATTCACTAAATTAAATTATGTTTATCTTTAAAAAAAAGTCAACTAGCATCACATCAAAGACACAGATGTTTTTTCATACAATTCCCTAGAAGCAGTAAATATTTCGGAAGGGATTTTTTGCCATAAATATTTGAAAAACTAGTTATTTTTACTGTAGGTTAAATACCTGACAACTTTTATTTATGTTTTTATTGCTTATTTTAAGTATTTATTTCAGTTTAAATAATGGTAATAAAATAAATGCCTATGCAAGGTTCTACATGCCCAAATATACAATTAATATAACACTAATGCTACACAGCTTAAAAACTGGGATTTTTAAAGGAGCCTCATGAAATTCAATGATAGCTGGGTGCCTAATTGCCTTAGGTTCATTTAAATATTCCAGCCAAAATGTTTTCTTGCAAACTATGAATTTCTTAATTTGAAGAGAGCATTCCTCAGACTTTTTAAAATAAGACCATTGGGTTTAAGCACATGCTTAAAGTTAACCCACACTTAGGGATGGACTTAAACATGTTTGTTTGGGTGCTTTCCTGATTTGAGGCTTAGGCTGGTAGTGACTGAAAATTATTACCATGAGGTAACATTCAGGGATCTATGGAAGAGGAGACAGTAGTATTAATCCAGCCCCAATGGAACATGTGTCACAAACCCCCCCCAGCAGGAACTGCTGTCGTCCTTAGCAGAAGCACAAGTATGAAAGTACACGTGGAGACTGATGCACTCTTTCGTGCTTCAGGTTGTTTTTTCCATGGCAAGCTTCAGGTACATCAAGGGCCAGATCCAGGTCCATTGAAATCAGTTGGCATCTTTCCATTGATTTCAACAGGCTGTGGAACAGGCCATTAGTGAAGAAACTTGCATTGCTGTTGCCCATGCTCTACCTGTTCTGTGGATTAAACAAGGGTCCCCAGGGTTTTCGATCTAGCATTTCTCACCAGCACTAACTTTCCTTAGAAACTAACACACACACACACACACACACACACACACTCACTTCAACTAGCCCTATTAGCTAAAGAAATGTTACCCTTTGTCATGAGCGTCAGCACTATACTAAGCGTAAGATTTCTTTGCATTGCAAACAGGTGCATTTTAAAACAAACACTGGTGTCAGAATATAATTCTAGACAAAAAGCTGGGGGATAGAAGAGGAAGTCGGCTTGCTTACCATCTAAACTCCTGCTCCAGTGTCTTAAGGGATTCCATCAAAACAGAAGCTTATAATAGCGAACTGTCAGTTAGGGAGAGAGGATATACTGGGACACATGGAGAGATGTTTGAACTGGAACTCAAGAGCTGGGCTAATATAGAGAGAGACATCTGAACCTGAACTCTTATGAACTGTCTGATTACTTCTGCAATAACTTGCTGGTTTTATTTAGGAATCTCTCTAGCTGAACATGGAGTCTCTTATATCCTTCAAGTACTAGCACTATATAAATGGAATAGCATTATAAAACAACAGACAGATATCTGCACCTACGCATATTAATGATTTGTTAACATTCTGGAGTGGTCTAGAATATGTAATGAGCATCCTTGCCTATGCCAATGCCACAGTGGTATAGTAGAGTAGATACACAAACTCACACTTCAAAAATTAACCAGAACCTTTAACCACTAACACACATTGTGGCAAATCAACACAAATATATTTTGTTTCATTGTTTACACTTCTATGCAGTTTTAACTTTCCTGTCTAGTTCTCCGTCTGTGAATTTCTGTGTGACAGTCTGTCTGCAACTGACTACAAATTAACTAGTTCAGGTAGAACAGATTGAGCTAAATCCTCGGTTTGTGTTTACTGGCACAGCTCTACAGGCCCAGCTCCAGGGTTTTGGCCACCCCAAGCAGCCAAACAAAGAAAAAAAAAAAAAAAAGCCGCGATCGCGATCTGCGGTGGCAATTCGGCGGAAGGTCCTTCGCTCCGAGCAGGAGTGAGGGAACGTCCGCCGAATTGCCGCACGTACCGCCCCTCTCCGGAGGGGCCGCCCCAAGCACCTGCTTGGTAAGCTGGTGCCTGGAGCCGGCCCTGCAGCTCTTTTGACTTCAGTGAACCCATGCCAAATTACAGTAGCGGAGGATCTGCCTCATAGTCTTTCTTCAGTACTCTCTGGGTTAAATTCACTTCTGTGCAGAAGGCCAGTGAAAGGTCTATGAACCCCTTTAATCCCACGAAAACCCTCACAACAGCTCTCTGTATGTATATTAAGTATGGGCAGCCAGCCCAGTACTCAGACTCTTTCAGATAGCAGTCCAAAGGTCTGCTATAGACATAAATTTGGCTTGGAAGGAAATTATGCCCTCATGTCCTCCAAATAGCCAAAGAACTGTATAAGCTCCAGTGTCTGCAGTGCAGTTGCAGAGCACTCACCGCCCCCAAAGAGAATAAAACCTACAATGAGGAGTTTTGCTGCTGTCTCTATTCTTGCATTTGGTAGGCCCCAGGAAGTTCCCTGGGGATCGAGTGCTGTTGTGTGCTTTGCTGGGGATGATTACAAATGCTAGGCAGCTGCTGACTTAGGGCTTGTCTTGAGCACACAGAAGTCAATGAGAATGCTCCCAGAGATCCTCTTAGCTACAGGATCAGGCCTTTAGACATCACACCTCAGGCTACTTTAATACTTCATGGTACCTTGGGCATAGATGCTAAGTAGGATTTGGGGGCGGCAGGAAGCCCCCTTATGGATGGATAGGTTTCTCCTTGTAATGGTTTTGGTTGCTTGTTTAAATTCAGGTGTTGTGTAGTATTTCAGGCCAAAATCCCCTTTCCACTGCAGATCCATATTTGACTAGTATTTGGGACCCAAGACAAAGCAATTAAAGTTAGTTTCTACAAGCTTAAAAGGAGGGGAGGGGGGAAGAAAATTGGTATAACGTTCATAGTCAGAGCAGGATACAAAGCACAGCCTTAACATGTACTAAGATGAGGAATAGAAAGAAATGAGAACAGAGATGGAGGTAGGAGTAGATTTGTGCAGACTTTTGAGGATGGGGACCCTTATGGAAAAATTCTATGGAATTAACTAGAAAATGAAAACCTTTCCACAGCTTTTTAAAAATAATCGAATAGATTTTAATAGAGAATTAAATCCTTGCAATAAGATTCTTATAAGGTAGTTCAAAAATATATAGGAAGGATATTTTCTGTTATACTCCATAGATTTTTAGATCAATTTCTATGGAACCCTACTGAATTCCCTATTAAATTATATAGGACTTTTCTTGAAGGAATTAACTTAACACAGTAAGTATGGACAGCCTTAGTCTGTGAAGTGTGTCTAACTAGGTGCTGAACACATTAGAAGAAGATGAGGAGGATGGAAAGGACCAATGTCTACTAATATCTGCCTCTCACCACCTCAGGGAACTGACCTTGTGGTAGAGCCTGACCTTTGGAAATGAGCTGTAATTCCTGTTCGGAACACATATCACACCATAATCAGAAGGAGAAGTCTTTGCTTCCTCTCACCACTGTAATTCACCCAGAATGCTATTCAGCAAGGTGCCTAATATTAAGTATGTAACTAGTCTTACCGAAGTCAATGGGGCTACAAGCGTGCACTTCAGTACCATGCTGAATTGGGACACAAATCACAACTAGATTATGAAGCTTTCAGAAAAATCACCACATCCTCATTATACATCTAATTATCTTCACAACACAGAATGGCATATGATTGTGAAAGTGTTCAGCTTCAGGGAAATGACATACAGTTCCATGCACAGTTGAGACTCTACAAAATTTTCATACAAAATTCAAGCTTACCATTTAAGGTTGGCTTCCATATGTAAAAAAAAAAAAAAAAAATCAGGTCTGGAACAGGCCTTTGAACATATGGTAAAATTCTGCACCATAGGGTAGCTATAAAATATTCAGTGTTCAAAGGCAGTTTCCTGCAACTTTTGTAAGGCCTCTCCATGCTACATATGAGGAAAAAATGTCTTCTCATTGAAAGACTGATTCTGGAAACATGCAACGTTTATGGTTCCCCCAACCTCTCTCAGTAGGCCTGAAACATTCAATGATCACAGTGATTCTTTCTAAAGAATGAAGACTTCAACAGGACAAGTTGGCTGCTGTTTCACATTAACTCTTAGAGAACTAAGAACAAATCTTCACAAATATGGGCACAGCCAATGTAACTGAAAGACAGCACATTTAAAACTGGTAAAAAGAAAATGTGTGAACATAATGCATAATTCACTTGTGGCCCTCATTGCCACAAAATGTCCAAGCTGAACGCTCGATAGGATCCCCCCAAAAAGGATCAGATAGTCATATGGGCAGTGACACAGCCCCCATACTTATTAGATAGGAAAAAATCAGACATTCTTTTAAGAAGGGATATAAACTCTTTCCCTTCAGGATGGAAGACATCCATTGTCTAATTGGAGCCAGGAAGAAATTCCACCATTAGGCAGATTAATCCATAATTATCCACCACTGGGTCTTGCATCTTACTCTGAGGTGTCCGGTACTGGGAGAGGCACTTGGTTGGAATTATCCTGCCTCAATGCCAGAGATGGGGCACTGGACTTAGATGCTCTGATCTGGTATGGCAGTTCCTGTGTTTGCGTCCTCCCTTTCCCCCATTCAAAACAGATACCTAGATCTTAATTGTAAATCTTATTCTCTCTCCCCCTAAAAGCTCCTTCAACCCTCCTACCCTCTAGGCAATACCCCCTTCTCCATAGAGTATCCTACCTACCCTGACTGCCTCTACATGCCAATCCCTTTCCTCTCCCAGCCCACATGGACTGCTGGTCCACTTCTCTTATATTTACTTCAGATCCAGGCCGGGTTCCTCCCTGATCCTCCTAGTCATGGGTTCCCTGATGACCTGCTTAAGTCCGACCTGAAGCTAAGGTTGGAACTGCATGCACACAGTGGACATCAGGGAGGGTTGTCAACATCAGGCAGGCTAGTTGGGCTATTTTGCATCTTGTGCTAGGATGAGGCTTGCCTCAACTCCGCAGAGCTAGAAACTTTTCCTGATATTAGGCATACAAAGTACATGCAGTGAACATACAGGAAAGACCAGAAAACATTCAGCCATCTGGTGTTACTTATACAGGGAAACTAGCCAGTCCCATAAGATTCAATTAATGTTAATGCGTTTCATTTGTTTCGGAAATAATTCCAACCAAGTGATGTATCTTAAGGAAAGGGACTTTTAAAAAATGTAGGTGTAGGTGTAGCAGTTCCATTGCTAGATGGCTGAGATTTCAATAATTAAAAACAACATTTGTTCACTTAAGCAATGTACTAGAATACACTTACATAATAAAGATGGAAAGTGTTCGCTATGGCCCTGATTTAGCAAAGCATGTAAGCATACACTAAAATTTAAGCTTTAACTTTAGTGGGACTGAAAGGTATCCACAAGCTTAAGTGCTGTGATGAATCTGGGTGATACAAAAACAACAAGGAGTCTGGTGGCACCTTAAAGACTAACAGATTTATTTGGGCATAAGCTTTCTTGGGTAAAAACCTCACTTCTTCGGATGCATAGAGTGAAAGTTACAGATGCAGGCATTATATACTGACACATGGAGAGCAGGGAGTTACTTCGCAAGTGGAGAACCAGTGTTGACAGGACCAATTCAATCAGGGTGGATGTAGTCCACTCCCAATAATAGATGAGGTGGTGTCAATTCCAGGAGAGGAAAAGCTGCTTCTGTAATGAGCCAGCAACTCCCAGTCCCTATTCAAGCCCAGATTAATGGTGTTAAATTTGCAAATGAATTTTAGTTCTGCTGTTTCTCTTTGAAGTCTGTTTCTGAAGTTTTTTTGTTCAATGATAGTGACTTTTAAATCTGTAATGATAGAATGATGTAATCTGGGTGACACAAAGTTAAACATTTGTTGAAGATAACATTTATTAAGTCACCACTCAGAAGTCTCCCCAAAGAATTTCACAATGTTAAATTACCTGAATTAAATGATCAGCGATCACCCAGCAGTCATGCCAGGGTCAGCTGCACCATCTCCTAGGAGAGTGGCTTAATTGTTTTGGATGTCAGTGCCCATAAGATACACAGGGTGAAATTCAGGTGTATAAACCTCTTAAATCCTCAAAATAGGGTTTAAGTGGGATTATAAGCCCTGTGCTGGCTCTTTGGATTTCGCCTACAGTGCACACACATGGGAGACTGTACAGGAGACAGCACACTGCAGTCACAGAGTTCTGTGTATTGTTTAAGATTTTTAGACTGGAACCCTAGGCAGCAGTTATATATAATAAATTTGATTGATGTTATTTCACCTATGTCTAGGGAAATTGGCAGACAGATCAATGCTCTGGCTACAAGTGACCTTTTCTATATTTAAACATCTGTTCCTAATAGCATTTGTATTTCAATTGTTTTATAAAAATAAAAGGATTAGTTTTTAAGTTATTAGTAATTGAAGTGTAAGCAAGCAAATAACTTTTGGAAGCAAATAAGTGTGACTGAATTATTTTATGTCATTCCTTTTAGCCTTTTCAAATTTCATCCAGCTTTATTAAAAGATCATCTCGCTTAAGAGACTGCTGTTTGTCAATCTCCTGAGAAACTACTTTAAACACATTTTCACTATTATTATTATTATTATTATTGCTCTATGCTGTTGGAATTCAAACTATTTTACAAATATTAATTAAGAGACACTTTCTGGTACCCTTGTTCATGTTGCTCTAGGCACAGTAATTGTAATTAACGGAATTTCTTATAGAATAATATACTACCCAGTGTGAGTAAGGGTAGCAGACTGTGGCCCTAAGAGACTTATCTAAGGTCACACAGTGACTCAATAGCAAAGCTGAGCTCAGGTGATAAGATACTCCTGTGATGGGCATATATAATGGGTGGGGGAGAAAGAGAGAGAGCAAGTTCTGAGAATTGAACCCAGGATTCCTGGAGTTCATCTTCATTCAGAAAATATTATTCTCTTAATTTGGAACAGTTTCAGTTTAGTTTGCCACTGAATTTATGAAACCTAGAAGAATTCTGGAAAGCAGTGATTTTCATCTGCAGCACATATATAGCTGAGCCCCACAAAGCCCTGCATTGTATTCCTGAAAAAAACTGTTGATAAATTATCTTTAAAAAGTCATAATAAACCCTGTATGCAAATGTGGGTGATTAAGAAACCACAAAAACTCATTTTAGAACTTGTCTATATTATAAATACCATCACGTCGGGAGATCCAGTTACAACATGGTTAAAACATTGTTGAGTCTTGCAGTGTAGACAGACCTTATTAACTGTATTTTAACCATGTCCCCAAACTGTCCTAAAGCCCTGGACATGTCCAATAAACTTCCCAGTAGAAGCAAAAGAATCCCCAATAGAAAGGCATAAAAACCGGGCAACCTTAGATTGCATGCATCATCACATCAGCAGCTGCTTCCTTGTTCAGATGGCAAGACAGTAAATCTAGGAGGGCTGCTGTACACATATAGTGTGGATAGGAAGAAGCCAGAAAGGAACAGAAGACTCTGGGTGAAAAATGAGATGCTGACCAGCAGAAGGTTACTGTCCACCTAAAAAAGCTACAGCATTATAATCATTCCTTCCATTCTTGTAAGAGGAATTCAGGAACGAGTTAGCTTACTGTGTTTACATTCAGTGCAATGGTCTTGAGTTTACTGCTCATTCATTGTAAGTTATTATAAGATCTTCAAGGAGGAATTTTCATACTGGCATTCAGGCAAATAAAAAAATGGGTCTTGCGGTTGTTTGTTGGGATGTTTCTTGCATGCATTCTAATCATCACAGTTCTACATATTTAAACAAAAATTTGCTCATGAAAGGTGAGATTCATCCCATGCAGAAAGCCAGCACAGGGTCCATGAATCATGTAAGCCTTCAAAAGTGAAACATCAAATTGCATAGTCCTTGTGCTGACTCTCTGCATGGGATGAATTTCATCTCTTGGTCTAATGTGGTAATATTGTTACAGATAAACGATGCACTCACTTCGCAAATGAAGTGCAGGGACTGTCTGCAATGGCAGCAAAATCAAGCTGAAGCAGAATCAAGACGTTTTTTGCAGTATGGATCCTTGAGAAAGCCTACAAGGAGTGGAAGATGGGAGGGATCAGCACGGAAAGCTACCTTATTGAGGTCAGAACATGTAGGGATAAAGTTAGAAAGGCCAAAAGCCATGTAGAGTTGGACCTTGCAAAAGGAATTAAAACCAATAGTAAAAGGTTCTATAGCCATATAAAGAAGAAGAAAACAAAGAAAGAAGAAGTGGGACTGCTAAACACTGAGGATGGAGTGGAGGTTAAGGATAATCTAGGCATGGCCCAATATCTAAACAAATACTTTGCCTCAGTCTTTAAAGAGGCTAATGAGGAGCTTAGGGATAATGTCAGGATGACCAATGGGAATGAGGATATGGAGGTAGATATTACCACATCTGAGGTAGAAGCTAAATTCAAACAGCTTAATGGGACTAAATTGGGAGGCCCAGATAACCTTCATCCAAGAATATTAAAGGAACTGGCACATGAAATTGCAAGCCCATTAGCAAGAATTTGTAATTAATCTGTAAATTCAGGGGTTGTACCATATGACTGGAGAATTACTAACATAGTTCCTATTTTTAAGAAAGGGGGAAAAAAGTGAGCCAGGTAACTACAGGCCTGTCAGTTTGACATCTGTAGTATGCAAGGTCTTGGAAAAAAATTTGAAGGAGAAAGTAGTTAAGGACATTGAGGTCAATGGTAATTGGGACAAAATACAACATGGTTTTACAAAAGGTAGATCGTGCCAAACCAACCTGATCTCCTTCTTTGAGAAGGTAACAGATTTTTTAGATAAAGGAAATGCAGTGGATCTAATTTACCTTGATTTCAGAATGGCATTTGATATGGTTCCACAAGGGGAATTATTAGTTAAATTGGAAAAGATGGGGATCAATATGAAAATTGAAAGGTGGATAAGGAACTGGTTAAAGAGGAGACTACAATGGGTCATACTGAAAGGTGAACTGTCAGGCTGGAGGGAGGTTACTAGTGGAGTTCCTCAGGGATCGGTTTTGGGACCAATCTTATTTAATCTTTTCATTACTGACCTTGGCACAAAAAGTGGGAGTGTGCTAATAAAGTTTGCAGATGACACAAACCTGAGAGGTATTGCCAATACAGAGAAGGATTGGGATGTCATACAGGAAGATCTGGATGACCTTGTAAACTGGAGTAATAGTAATAGGATGAAATTTAATAGTGAAAAGTGCAAGGTCATGCATTTAGGGATTAATAACAAGTTAGAAGTAACAGAGGAGTAGAAGGACCTCAGAGTATTGGTTGATCACAAGATGACTATGAGCTGCCAATGTGATATGGCCGTGAAAAAAGCTAATGCGGTCTTGGGATGAATTAGGCGAGGTATTTCCAGTAGAGATAGGGAGGTGTTAGTACTGTTATACAAGGCACTGGTGAGACCTCATCTGGAATACTGTGAGAAGTATCTGACTATGCAAATGATTCCAGGGATTTTACTGAAACTATTTGCAGATTTGCAGTGTAAGGTTGTATCCAAAATGAGGAAAGGGTAGCAGATCATGGTCAAGGGAAGAATACTAACTTTTTTTTTTTAAACCAAGGGACTCTTCTGCCAAGGTGTTTGTTGGTGCCATACAGGGAGTTAAACTGTTAATAAATCATAGAAATTTGACATGTAAAAGAAAATCTGTTAGCTCATCTAGTTCTTCCCCTTGCTAGAGCAGAATACTTTCCTAAAGGTTAGTATCCTCAGCCTTGCTCTGGGCTGCTTTGAGCTGCTCTGGTTCAAGGATGACAAAGTTGACTGACTCTCTTGGAGAATCTTGGAGCAGTGCAGAGCTGTCATAGGGACTCTTGCCTCATCCCTTTCCCTGAGTAGGAACAGTGTCCATGAAAAGTGGGTGTGTAGGTTGTCCTACTCCCCCGCAATCCCCGGCTGCCGCAAGCAGATCATTGAAGATGAAGGCCAGCCCAGATGGACACCAGGATTTGGAAGATGTGTATGTGGCCAAAAATCACCTTTGCATCCACTGTCTCAGGTCTTTCACCAAGCACAGCTTGGGCACCCCAGATCATCTGGTCATTCTTCTCCAATTACACTAGTTAAACATGCGCATTCAGTGTTTTATCTCAGATCCAGATGCATCTGAAGAAGTGGGTTTTTTAGCCACGAAAGCTTATGCAAAAATAATTTTTTTAGTCTCACTTATTCTCTCTGTGCCTCAATTCCTCATGTGTTAAATGGGGATAACAGTAATTCCCTATTTCACAGAAGTGTTAAGAGGATAAATACTTTGAGGACTGTGAGCTGCTCAGATATAACAGTGACAAGAGTCATATAAGTATTAAAAATAGATAGTATTTAACCACATAATATGAACCAATTCACATCAGATAGATGCCTTTCCTATGTGGAGATTTACATTGTGAATAAGATCATGGGATGTAGAAGGGAATAACAGCTATTGTGGGGGAAATTTTCAAAAGCACAAGTGCCATTGCTACTAAATGTTGCAAAAGAGTCTAGATTTCCTGCGAAACGTGATGGGGAATAAATCTATAAAATAGAGAAATAATTCAAGGCAGAATAAGGAGTTAACTACAGCATGGCATGAGACCTTCTAAATTTAAAATATGAGATGAAAAAATCCTGGATTATGATTTCTCCAAGACTTGTAAGGAACTTGGCACATTACAGTTCTGTTAGGATAAGAATCTTATTCTACTGCTCCCTGTCACATAGTCGCAGACAGATTTGTTCTGTGTTGTAGTGACATATGTGTTTCCAGATGTTAATGTTTTATCCTGCCCTTTTCTGCTGTTTTATCAGGGTACATTTACACAAACTGTACCATAAATCCTCCCTCACTTCATCTACTATATCTTATAAGATGCCCTTATAAACATACATATACATTAAGCCTAGTAACTGTAATAGGAGATTTACCACACTACTTGTATGAATGTGCTATTATTCTTAATCTTGTGATTAATATGGACTGGCACTACGGTACAGATTTATTATTGACCACATGTTCTTTAATTGTCATTGCTTCCCCAAGCTACCACCCTTGCACATCTGCAGCGTGCTCCCTGCTTTTGCCTCAGAAGGTTCTGAGAGCAGTTTCTCAGCTGAACACCATGACAAAGTGACAGCTCCAGCAACAGTGTCTCTGAAGAGTGATTAAAATAAAATTAAAATTTTAAAAAACAAATGGAGGAGGGAAAAAAACTCACTGTCAATGATGTTCCTCATCTGCTCAGACTCAGATTAGCTGGAATGGTTTTTAACTGTAGGCAGCTAATGCATTGCCTCAAAAAGCCAGCTGTTGCTATAGCAAATGGACCCAAGGCAGAGACTTTCTCATCCAAGAATGAATGAGCTTGCAGAGAATGTAGAAACACTAACACAGCTCTCAGATCAAGACAAGCCTTTCTGATTTAAGATCTTTCTGACTGTAAAACTTGGGCAAGCCATAATTCAGCGTGGACTTTGATTCATTTTGAAAAGATTTACACTATAGTTTTCAATGAAGCTTGAGTTAATATAGTGTCTTCCTACATTACAATAGGACAGTTCCTCTAAGCTATTTCCCCCCGTGAACTTAACTTCAAACATTTTTTTGTCTGTTACCAGTTAATAATGAATACCATGCTCATGAGATGATTCCAGAGGTGCTTCCAGGCTATTGCACTGGGAATAAAACTTTCTTATTTAAACTTTCTTCCTGAGCTAGAGAAATAGATATTTAAAAAACAAAACACCACAACAAATAACCCCTCACGTATTTTCTCTTTAATACCTGCTTAATTATAATAGTGTTTGGAAAATCTTCCCTAATCGAGAATTCTCAGTGCCAATGAGTGCCATAATTTTATATGCAAATCAGATTAATAAATTAAAGAAATTTGCCTGCATATAAATGAGAAAGCAGTCAATTTATATGCCTAATAATAACTTCAAGCCTTCTCAGTGTGCAAACTTTGCTAGGAATATTTTTCATGTAGACAGATTTACCCAAAAAAGCCTGTTTAAAAAAAAGATGCTTTTAATATCTGTCATTAAATTATTTATAAACTTTGTCTCTAAAGTGTCATCTTTTTATATGGTCCATGACTGGAGGGGAGGAAGTGACTGGAGGCAGGGAGGATAGTATATAACAATTTGCAGCTGTATTTGTTTAGCTTACTAAGAGTGGTGGGGCTGGGCTGGCATCTAGTCTTCCCGAGGTAATATGAAAGGACGGGCAAAATCTGATCAAATGGGTGGATAATTTGGTGGCAAGAGTTATTGTATTTTAACACATGGATTAATATAATGAAAACAGCATCGGATAAAAAGATACAGAAACCCAAAAAGGGAAAGGGGGCAGGTGTATTTGTAGAGAAACCTCCTTAACTATTTGAGTTCCCAGCCTTCCCCCTGCAAAAAAAGTTTGGGGTCAAGATTTGGCGTCAAGACTAAATTTGGCATCAAGATGAGTTTTTTTTTTTTTTTTTTTTTTTAAATAACGGATGTGCCCTTTGCTTTTTAAAACATTTTCCTCATAGAAGTGAGTTTAGTGCTAATGAAAGGTGAAGGTGACATATCAGTAGGCTATGAAATCTATCTCGTCTACAGAGTCAAAGAAGAGGCACAGCATGGGCAGTGGCATGTAGATATCATGGTGGCATTTAGGTCACCTTGGAAAAAAGTAGATAGATTAGATGCATGTTTCCACACCCAACCCAATTGTTGCACCTGTTCTACAGGGTCTAACCTCCAAGGGTTAGAAGTCTACGTGCTCATCCAATCCTTTCCTGCTTTCATGAGCGTGCTGACAAAAAATACCATCTGCAATGATGGTTTTATGGTGAAGAGAGCTGTCTATTATAGCACACGATTAAGAAACCACCAATGTATTTTGCCTAGCCCACCAAACACTCCTAAAATAGTAACTTTTGGACACTACCTGCCACTTGGATCAAATTCAAACAAGTCACCTAGAGGTAAAAGGCAGCAAAACCTATTATCAGACCCCACTCTGCTGTGCATACTTCACCCTCTCTGATGTATTATGAAGAATTTATCAACATAGAGGTCCAGTCAAATCAATTCCTGCTATGAGGCCTTTAGACCTGAGATGAACTTGGTTCATACAGCATATCTCTATGTACGTTCACTTATCTATAACAAATCTATCTATCTATATATATATATATATATCAATACTGTACCTCTATGTCCAATCTTATTTATCTATCTATATATGTGTATAAGATGTCACACCTCTCTCCCTCTCTGCTTTCTTCTTGGTATTCCTCCTCCTTTTTCTTTTTCAATTTCACCCTCCCTAAATCTAATTCACTGTTCATTCTCTGCTTTTAAAATTGTTCAGTTTATTTTTCTCTGAAGTTAGTCTTCTTTCATCTCTTCTCTTTCTTCCAGACATGGATCCTCTCTGACTTTTCCTCTCTCATCATCAACCTCTTATTCACTCTTTAAACTTCCTCCATGTTTCCTCTTTTTTTCTGATCATCCCAGGCTCTTTCGTCCACATTCTCTTTCTCCTCCGCAATGTTCCCTTTCAATCTAGCCTTTCTTTCCTATTTGCTTGCTCTCATTCGCTAGCTCCATGATGTTTTCTTCTTCCTAGCCACAGTCACTAAATCTCTTTTATTGACCCAGATCCCATCCCCAGTCTGAAGAGAGAGGAGATATTCCACAGTTCTCTGCTCCCTGTAGCAGGCAGCAGGGCCCGAAGTAAACTAGGCCTAATGCCTCTGGTATGTCTACAAGGGGATAAAAAACCCATGGCTGGCCCAGATCCGCTGACTCAGGCTCGTAGGGTTCAGGCTCTGGGGCTGTGCAGATGTTTGGGCTGGAGGGTGGAGGGTCCCAGGGCTTGGGATCCAGCCTGAACCCGAACATCGACAGAGCAATTTTTAGCCCCGCAGTTTGAGCCCCATGAGCCCAAGTCAGCTGACCTAGGCCAGCCATAACTGTTCCATGGTGCTTTTATCCCTGTGTAGATGTACCCTCACAGTGCATCAGTGCTGCAGTGTGACAATCACAGCTTATGCCTTAACTACTGAAGAGTAAAGATGGGGGTCCTACCATATCTCCATAGTAATATGGCCATTGCCTCAATTGTCCTTGATAGTTCAGTTCTCAAACACAACCCACCATCACCCTCTCCATGGTAACAAAACTCCAGGGAAACAAAAGCCTGAGCAGAAGTCCAAGCTTTCACCCATACTCTCTTTCTGGGTCACAGCGCTCCATCAAGGATCTGAATCAATAATCTTTAACCAGTCTCATTCTCTCTGTATACAACTAAAACATCTGTTGGTCCATCAGAGGTACAGTGCAGCTCTCACCTCCTTCTTCCAAAGGCTCCTGCCTTGTGCTCTAGACAATGAAGCAGGTGTCAGGTATCATCCTGAACTCTTCCCACTCCTCTTCCCTCAGCAACATCTCTCTCCTAAATCAGCAGCAGGTGGCCAACAGCAATTATCTATGATGCATTCTCATTGCTTCCTAGAGTGGAAGGACCCCTCTCAGCCTGGACTGCAGATCCTAGTGCTCAAAGGATCCAGGCTTAACCTACCACCATAAGTAGTTTCAAATGTTGAGAGTAATTGATAAATGAGAATCTCATGAATAGAGATGGACCCAACTACAAAATTTGGATCCAGTTTCAGGTCCAAATTTTCCCTATGTTTGGAACTTTGAAGCCAAGTTTTCAGAAAAAATAGATACAATTAGTGCTGGTCAAAAATTTTGCAATGGAACATTTTTCATTGAAAAATGTTGATTTGTTGAAATAAAAAATGTTTCATGGGAACATGTCAATTTTGACAAAATTTTATTTAGCAAAAAAATCAAAACAAAGCATTTCAATAAAGTCAAAATGGAATGTGTCAAATCTTCATTTTCAAATGACTTCATTTCAAAATATATTTTATAAAATAAAAACTATAAATAAAAATTAAAAAATATAAATTAAGTCAAATTTGAAAGAGAATGTTTCAACTGGCCTAAAACAATTTTCATGGGAAATTTTGATTTTTTTATTTCATTCCAATTCAGAACAAAAATAAATGTTGAAATATTGCAATTTCTCGCATAACGGAAATTCCTAGTTTTGACCAGTTCTGGATACAAATATGAGAGCGATCATGCTAATGAGATAGTGTAACAGCAGAATGTGGTGACACCTGTTTTAAGCCCCTGAGCATGCCCAATGTGAGTTAGACACCTGAGCAGACTTAGACTGAGTTGAATGTTTGTACAGTTAGAAGTGTTGTGACATCTCTCCTGATAAACCTGAGTGCTCCCTAAATGTTTAGGGCCTAAACATTACTCAATCCTTTACAGAAGTAGAGGCCTACTCCAAAGTTCAGCTACAGATCTAGATACAAACTTTCCCAGTTTTGGTTCAAGTCCAGTCCTAGTCATAATCTGCATCCTGTTTCTGATGGTTATTACAGAAGACACATGATTTTGTCATAGTGAATCCAATACTAATCTTAATTTAACTTACAATGTAGATTATGATCTCAGTAATTGTCCCCGTTATCTCTACTGGCCACACATGGGCCTCAGTTCACTTCCTGAGTTGCACCACTTCCTAAGTTGCAACTGCAAATTCCAGCCAGAGGTGCAGTCTCAAAACTGGGAGGTGTGTCCAAGGAGACCAGATCCAGGCCAACCAGCAAATGCATTGATTCAATACCTCTCCCAATCCCATGCTGGTTCCTATGGATCTTTGTGCAGATTTTGAAGTTGCCTTTTGCTGGCCGTACTACTACCACCCATCCTCCCAAGGAGTGTATATCCCTTCCAAGGCAGCTACCAACTTTGTGACAGCAAGAGTGAATCTGGCCACGGGTCTGCACCACTCCTGGCCTGTAGAGAACAGTAAATGAAAGGACTTCAGACTACAGTCCATACAGATAAGTAGAAATTTCGTTATATGCCCTTCACCAGACTGATTCTCACTAGAGAGCTGGCCTACACCACAGCTCTGTACACCACAGTGAAATCAATGAAATACTTGATGTGGTTAGAGTCAAACTACAGTGTGCCAGTTAATACAAGTCAGTGATTCTTCATTGACTTCAGTGGAGCTATGCCAATTTACACCAGCTGAGGAACTGGCCAAATATCTCTCAAATTAATGAGAAAATATTCAATATTTGCAATGAATTTTGGCTATTTAAAGCCTAAAGAACACTCAGGAAGACTTAATTTTATATAGCTTTGGAAATATGTATGTAAAGGAATGTATTACTTAGATTACCTGGATTGGAAAATGTTTACCCTAAATGGGAGCGAGGGTATTTTTACTTTCAGAACTGTTTATTATTAGTGCCAGTAAGGGCATATATTTCTCCACTGGCTGATGAAGGATTAACTATTTTAAATTGTTTGCAATAACATCATTTATCTAAACATTTCTTTCCCCCTGGTTTGGGGAGAATTATAGTGTAGACAACTCTAAAAAATAATAAACAGTTCTAGAGACAAATACTGCTGTCTTCACACATGCAAAACTCCTATTCAAGGCACAGAAAATTTTGCCTACATAAAAACTAAATAAGACTGTAAGACTTGGTCCAATTAGTATATATGCTGGTACAGTGCACTTGAGTTTGCACAAATCGCTTTACTGAATAAATCCACAGAGGAAGGATGATCTTGTGGATAAGGCACTGGATTGGGACTCAGGGCATATAGATTCAGTTCCTGGTTCTACCATAGACTTCCTGTGTGACTTTGGGCAAGTCACTTCATTATTATGTGCCTCAGTTTCCCAATCTGTAAAATGGGGATTTTGTTTTTTATCTTACCCTGTCTTGTCTACATAGGATATACCTACATTGCAACTAGATATGTGACTGCACCTTGTGAGAGCATACCCACATTAGCTAATCTAGCTGGCCTCCTAAAAATGGCAGCAAAGACATAGCCCAGATGTTAGCACAGACTGGCAAAGCGAGTACATAGCCAGGGTTCCAAATGGGCTAATACAGCCCACGCTAAATCCCAGCTACCTGCTCTTTACTGCTATTTTTAGTCACGCAAGCTAGATTAAAACTAGTGCAGGTATGGCTACCTGAGCTTCAATCACAGCTTTGATTGCAGCGTAGGCATACCTGTACAGTGTAAGATCTTTAGGGTAATGTTTTTTACTACATATATGTTCAGCACCTGGCTCAATAGGACCTTGATCAAAGAAATGTGTGGGAGGGGATCAGAAAACTCTGCAAGAGTTGCCTCTTGTTGTGCAGTGGGGTTGTTTGAGGACTACAGTTTGCTGGGTGATAAAGTCTTCCAACCCTATGGTTCTGAAGAATCAGTGCGGAAAGTACCTCACAGATCTTTCAGGGGATGGTTACTCATTGGTCCCCTCCCCCTCTGTGCATGACTCCTGTAGAAGTCATGCTGCCATTGATCATATCCCCTCAGAAATCACTGTGGAGGCCTCTGTGGGTATTCCAAGATCCGCCCATCTGTTTGCTAAGCAGGCTAAATTCGTTGCCATGTAATGGCTCAAATCCTGCCGTTATGATGGGATAGTCTGGAAAACACTCTATGAGCAGAAATTCACCTGTTTTGGTCTGGTTTTTTTTGGTCCCGAGTGTGTGATTTTCTTATGAAAAGAAGAAGCCCCCTTTCTGCCAAGCAGTTTACATTGAGTGATCAGTCACCACCCACTTTCTATGGACATTGGAGCTTTGTGGGCAGGGAAGTGCAAAAGCTGCCTTTTGATTGTGGAGTATCCGTGCTGGAAGGTGCCCAAATTGCTGATGAACCCTTTGGCACAAGTCTTCAAAATAACAAACAGATTAATGGGCTTTCTCCCCCACCCCAGCTCACTCCTCCCGCTTAGTGCTTTTAATATCCTGTCCTTAATGACTTCAACGCTCACTTCATATTATGTGATCATCTTCAAAGGTGATATGGCTAGGGTGGATATTCCCCGCCTACCCCCTTTGGCATTTTGTGTCTTGTGTTGATTTCTGCATTTAAAACAGTATTCTGCAGTATGCTCCGAGTGAATGCACTGTTCAGTTTACTATGCAGCATAAACTGAAACACTAACTTAAGGCAGCCTCTCTGCAGCCACAAATGAGCTATTTCAAACCCAGAATGTCCAAGGTGCTCAGCACTATGCCCGTCTTTCCCTCCTGCCCACAACATACCCATCCTCTATGGCACCTTTCGTAAGTCAAGAACTGCAGGGGGAGGGGGACTTGCAGACTAAAACTTGTACAATGGCCCTACACAGTTCCTTTCCAGGTGACTTCCCACTGGGGCTGTTGCAACTCTTCTATGTCCTCTACCTGCTGACAAAGCAGCATTTAGGGGGCTGGAGTAGGGTCCCAGATGTTTTCTTTGCAGAGTGTCTTACGACCTCAGATTGTGAGAACGTCTACCTAAGACAGAAAAATGAAAATCTGGGATATATTGGTTCAAAGGGGTCTTCTTCTGCACATTGCAACAAAAAGATAATAAGAATTTATGTTCCAAAATGAAACTTAAATATAGCTTTATCACAG
Source organism: Chrysemys picta bellii (assembly GCF_011386835.1). Classification (NCBI taxonomy): domain Eukaryota; kingdom Metazoa; phylum Chordata; order Testudines; family Emydidae; genus Chrysemys; species Chrysemys picta. The sequence goes on from NC_088795.1 coordinate 27,552,302, forward strand.
TATGTCTAATGGTTGGAGCAGAGGATTAGATTCCAGGCTTGTGGGATCTGTACTCATCTTTGACGTACTGAAAAAGTTGTTCAGAGGTTCATCATAAAAAAAAGCAGGATCTCAGCGTCACATGCAAAAAAATGTGTGCAATTGTGCACCTCAGCCTGGATTTAGCCACCCATGCCTATCCATCACAGCACATAAAGCACATGCTTAACTTTTGGCACATCACCAAGTTCCACTGAACTTTAATGGAAATGTAAAGCATGTGCTTAAGTCTATCCCTAAACAAAGGATTCAAGTGTTTGGCTGAATTAGGGTCCAATGTGAACATGCAGTTACTGTGATTGTGTGTGTAGGTGTCCATTTGTTCATGCATATACTAAATTTGCATGTTCAATTGTGGTAAATATTTTAACATGTTAAGCATATAATTTCATCACGTTTATTTTTTATTATATTGCTTGTATTACCATAGCACTGAGAAGTCCCAGTCATGGGCCAGGGCATCATTGTGCTAGGCGCTGTACAAACCCAGAACAAAAAGATAGACTACAAGCTCCTTGGGACAGGGACTAATTATAAGACAAGAGACAACAGATGGACTCAGACAGGGGAGCACAAATGAACAATTTGAAAATATTTGTCAGCATATCAATATGCAGCTAGCCCGGCCTTCCAAGTTTTTGAAAATCTGGTTGTGAGCTTCTGTTTCTTAGTTTAACCTCATGTAAAAGCGTGATAATGTTCATTTACAATACTTCAGTAGGTGTGTAGTCAGGCTTGATTAAGATTTATATAGAACTTTAAGATCTTTGGATTAAAAGTACTATAAAAATGCAAATTAGTAGTAGTAGTAGTAGTAGTAGTATTTTGGTTTTGTTCTTGAAACAAAAGTAGTAGTCATCTGGGATAAGCAGACGATCAACTCAAAGTACGGATGAGTCAATTTCAAAAGTCTTAGCGGTTTGGTTTATATAAGCACCCAAACATTCAGATATTTATTTGAAGATGAAAAAATCTCTTTGGTCTAGACGGGAGCCTTAGAAAGCATCATGCTCTCATGAAATTTCAGGTACTTCCTAATATACTATGGCTTGAGATAGAATAAAAACCAATCCAAACAATTCTTAATTTGTCCATAGATTCTATGGTGATGAGCATTGTAAAGATGAATGATACACTTGAAGTAAACTGCACCTAAATCTTTACTGAGGTCCAAGAAAGTTCAGTTGACAAACAGTTGTATGAGCTTCTGCATTTTTTTTAAATTGAAAGCGGAAGTATAGATATACCTGCAATAAAGGACATTTCACCTTTTTTTAAAATGTAAGGCCCTATTCTTTTCAACTCACTTATGTCGAGTAGCACCTTACTCCTTAAACCCAATGAGAAAAATTAAACATTGTCCTTTACCTTGTAGAAGTGCAGCTAAATGTTGCTGATCCAGTTCTTGGTTCAACTCCAGGCAGTCATGCACAATTATGACAATGCATTGTAACCCACACCCAGCCAGCTCTCATCTTAACATCAACAAAGTTCCTTAATCTAGAGAGGCAGGTTAGTTAAACAATAGAGCCCTATCACTGAACCCTTATGGATGCCAGGTAGGTAGGGCTAATGGATTGATATCTTAAAACTTGATTCTCCACAGCCTTGTATCTTGTGTAATAATAATTGCACCAATTCAAAGTGAGAGCAAATAACCAGGATAAATGAGTGGCGAATTTTGTTTTCATCACTTTTCACATTCCCTTTGCATATTTGTAAATGACCACATAAGAGGCAATGCAGTGGAGAAGCAGGCCTTTCTTAGTTTGATGGTACCATAAGACAATAGAAAGTTCGATTCTGGCCCTTCTCGATTTTAAAAGCTAATAAGAATGAGCAAATGAGATAGTCATTCCATGCAGGAACAAAATCCACACATAAAAAGAGGAACAGATTATCTCACAACGGAAGGATGCATGATGGAGTGACATAGACAGTTACACACAATGAAACTATGACAAAAGTCATACCAATTATTTTAATTTCCTAAACTCTTTGAGATCTGAAAGGCTCTTAAAACTTCATACACTTTCACATTTGTCTGATACTTATCTTGCACAAAGCTCTCACCTTCGTGCTACCCAAAGAGACTTCAATACAAAACCAGTGAGATCTAATCAGAGTTTATTGCTTCTGATATAAACACTGCCACATTTTTATCTTTTTTATTAAATTTACAAACTTGAGCACCCAGATTTGGGATCAAAAGGTGATTGCCTTGCCCAATCGCTGGAATGCTAGGCTGAATTTCTCATACAGTAGAAAGGCTTTTCTTTTAATTTGTTGGGGAAATAGGTGACTTTTCATTACTGAAGCAGGGCAAAGTAACTTTTCCTTAGATTATATTCAGAGTTGATAATCTCTTTAAACAGAAAAGGGTGAGTCTGCACACCTGGACCTCTACCACAGACATATTGCAATTGCACGGTCTCTAGCTGAGTAATCCCATCATTCTCACAGAGGACGATGCTAAGATTGTCTACTCAGGAAAAATCTAAAGTTTGAGGAATTGTATTTTGCAGCACTAAATGAGAGATGTATCATGCATGCTGTATTGCTGCATAAACTGAGATATTGTAGATCTGATTCTCCTCTCACAGCACTTTTAAACCTATCCTAGCTCCACTGAGTTCAGTGGAGTTCCTTCTGATTTACAGTGGAGTAAGAGAGGAGAAACAGGCCCAAAAGCTGCACTTTGTCTCTAATCAATAAGATGTAACAAGGAATATGGCAGGCAGCAATGGCACTCAACATGCTTTGGAACCTAGACTGGTTTTCTCTTGGCCTGTAAGTGAAAGTCTGGATAAAGATAAAAGACAAAGCAACATGGAGTTTGGACAATGTGGACAGCAGAAACAGTATTTTAAAATGTGATAACAAATCAGGCTGGTTTAAAAAATAAAAAGCCTACGGGAGTTAGGTATTCAAATCCCATTGAAACTCAATAGCAGCTGTTAGCTGTCAGCTCTGTGTTCTTGGGGAACCAGGGCACAGTACCCAGCCTGTCTGACTCACGAAGGACCTCCCACCCTCTGCGTGAACCAAAACCGATCAGAAGAAAGACTTACAAAAAGCAATGAAAAGACAGTGGGAGACACACCTAAACCCCTTGGGACAAAGGTGACAAGATTAAGGCAACTTCTCCAGCCTCTTTTGCATTGAAGATGGGACAGGGAGGCATCTCCATTAGCATACAGAATGGAGAACAGAGATTCCAAGGCATGAACCACACAGAACTCTGGGACAAGAAAAGCAGGGAAGCACTGCATGATGGGGGATCTCTGCTCCAGATGGTAATGAACCCACGCCTGCACACACCCAGCTCAGTAGTTATCAGATCAATTCTAGTAATAAATCCTTTACTGGTATCCAAAATGCTGAAGCTGCCTAATTCCATTGTGAGCTCCCTGGAAGGAACACCACCCATGCCCAGGAATGATCAGATCCTATTGTCTAGCCTGAACAAAAGAACTTTGGTATACTCCCTTGAGTCATCAGTTTATCCACAAACAAATCTAGTGTTCTCCCTGGAACCATTGTTGTTTCCCTACAAAAAACTCCTACGCACACTCAAATAAATGTTTTGATGCCTGGATCCAAAATCTGCATCGGTTCCATTGGGACTTCATCTTCTCCTGATTGATCATGCTGGGGGCTCTGCCTGTTTCCAGCACTCTGAACCCTTAGCTACCACCACCACGTGGGAACCCCGACCAGTTCAAGCTTCACGGAGTGGTGAGAACCCAACACTCTCTCTCTCTCTCTCTGATTCTGGAGCTGGAGGAAACCAGCCCTGGGGAACCTAGGTCCTGCAGGATAGCTCCATTGGGACGGAACTTGCAGAAGGGAGAAGTAGAGATCCGTATGAAGACACAAGTGAAACAAGCAGTACATTGATAGAATTACAGAAACCTCCCCCACCAAAAGAGTAACCTAATAAATGAATGTAGCCCAAAGTAACGGGCAAATCTGGTAACACAGCTGACCTCCTAACTCCCACACAGGGGCGGCTCCAGGCACCAGCGCACCAAGCGCGTGCCTGGGGCGGCAAGCTAAGGGGGGTGGCGTGCCGGTCACCGTGAAGGCGGCAGTATGGCAGCCGGTCCCGCGGTTTCAGCGGCAATTTGGCGGCGGGTACACCAAAGGCACGGGATTGGTGGACCTCCAGCAGGCATGCTGCTGAATCCGCGTTACCAGAGAACCTCCCACAGGCATGCCACCGAAGGCTGCCTGACTGCCGTGCTTGGGGCGGCAAAATACACAGAGCCGCCCCTGCCCCCACAGGCCCTTTTGAAAACACCAGCCTTAATATTAAGAAAAATACCAAAATAATTCCATTGTGTGATTCACCAGATAATCTCTGATCAGGTCTCCCTTGACTCCAGGACCTCTGTCTTCAAATACATAACCTGAAGAGGACTTGCACTTCTCTGGTTGAAGCACAGATTTTATATGCTGGAAGAGGGCAAGAGGGTCTTAACTAAAGGGTCTTGAAGTCAAATCAGTAAATAATATCCTGTTTGTAAGGCAATGTAATAAGTTCTAGGGATGCAATCAGCATCTGGATGTACACATGGTTTTCATTAACTTCAGTGGGAGCAGCACACACACACATCCAAAAACAGAATTTTATAGTGAATCTGCTGCTGCACAGAGCCCTTGTTCCTTCCCATTCAGGGGCAAAGGGGACCACACAAAGACCTTCAGAGTCTCTTATCGCCATAGGGTCAGTACCCCCCACTCCCAACACACACGCACACCCCTCCCTCCCTCTATGGTTGCTCTGCAGCCTTGGGGAGGGGGAAAGGATTCCTGTCCTCCACCCACCCATACATCTTCACAGCACCTAGCCTGGGTATGGAGCTGGATTTAGGATTTGGACCTAGAATTATGCATGCTGCACTGATGATAGCCAGGAAGATTCTGAGAAGTTTATGGCTTAGCAAGTTTTCCTCTGCTGCAGCTGGCAAAAGTGTGGCATCTATTGTTAATGGGAGGCCTGGGGATAGAGAGGGGAAACATGATGCTAGGCAAAGTTTAGCTTTCGGTGTGGACCTCACTATTGTCAGTCAGTAGCAAGAGTAGCAGTCAGGATGACAAATACTTTTGAGCTTGGTATCTGTTTGGGTAGGTCAATTTTGGGGACTGCAATCTCTTTATGGTTTCACGCATCCAATTGTGAATTGACATTTTATATGAAGATTTCTTGCACGTTGCAGTTAACTTTTTTGTTTTGTTTTTTTCTTTACATCCTCAGATTTATACAACAGTGAAATTTCCTGGAGAAGGTCTTTTAAGTAACAGAAATATTACCAAAAAAAAAAAAAAACTAGCCTAAATGGTGGCTGGAATATTAAGTGGGACACTATATAATTAATGGTGAGGCAGCCAAAAAAAGAGATAAGAGATGTTTTTACATTGAAAAAATACACTTGTCCCTACAACCTTGCTTACATACAGGCACATTTATCTCCTCTATCTGCTAAAAGTAGATCCAGTGGTCAGTTAAAATGCCTGGGACATTTCTATGATTACATTTTATTTTGGTGGCAAGAAAAGAAAAAAGCAACTTAATGATTAAAATAAATTAACTTTCACTTTTAAAATTAGTGATTATAACCAAATTTACCTTCAAGTTTTACAATAAAAGTTAATGAACCACATATCAATTACACTGAGATTTTCTAAATATTTCCCAAACTTCCCAGATTTCTCAGGTAAAATTCACATTTTATTCAATAAATAATTAATACACATGTAAGCCAAGGTTTTCAAAAGTGACTAATGATAATTTGGTGGCCCTCCATTTTGGGGAATCTAATTTGAGATACTTTAAAATTTGAGGGCCTGATTTTCTGGCCTTTCACCTGTACGTTACTAGGTCACATCTATAGTATCAGCCTTTTACAGATGATGGTGCTCTACTTAGTCATAGTGAAAGTGACCTACAGCTTATCCTTTATAGCTTCTCAGAAGCAGCTAAACAATTTGGATTCATCATCAGCCTGGCAAAAACTGAAGACTTCTTTCAGCCAGCCCCATTGATCACTACCACTGAGCCAAACTTTGAATGTCAATTTCTGTGTATACCTTGGCAGTACCATTTCAAGTGATGGCTCACTGGGTCAAGAATTATCAAACAGAATATAAAAAGCAAGCCAGGCTTTTGGAAGACTTTGCCATAGGATATTCAGCCAGCATACCAACAGACTGTCAACAAAACTGATGATATACAGTGCAGCAGTGGTAGCATCCCTTTTATAGAGGTGTGAAACTATTTACCTCAGACACATCAAGCAACTTCATAAATTTCACATGTGCTACCTTCACTTTATTCATAAGGTCCACTGGCAAGACACAGTGTCAAACATGACATCCTTGAAAGAGCAAAAACAACCATCATTGAGGCAATGATTGTCAAAGCTCATCTTAAATAGACAAGTCTTGTTATCAGAATGGGTGATGATAGACTCCCAAAAAAAGTTCTCTATGGTGAGCTGAAACTTCAAAAATGCAAGCAGGGTGATCAACATAAAAGCTTCAAGGATACCCATGAGCAGAACTGAACTCATGCAGCATAATTATTAATAACTTCGAATACACAGTCAAGAACAGACCTGATGGAGAGCAACTATCAATAAAAATTGGAAACACTGAGAAAAACAGGCATAAAAAAACTGAATGAAAAAAGAGACCCAAGCATCATGCTAAGTCTTAAGTAGGAGCCCTACACATTCCTATGACATCTGCTCACGACTTTGCTCTTTGCAGATTGGACTGTACAGCCACAAGACACCCTGATGTCATTGTCAGATGTGACAGACCACCATACGTAGTACTGCCAACCCAAACAGTTCACAAATCATGAGTCAGACCCCCAAAATCATGAGATTGGCTTAAAAATCATAAGGGTTTAAAAAAAAATCCATTAAGAGTTCTTTTTATTTGCCTCGTTGTTTTTAAGCCTTCAGGGTGAAGTTAGGTGATGTTTTCAAGCTTTCCTTGAGTGCAACCATGAGAGCTAAAACTTGCTTTAAAAAAGAAAAAGAAAGAAAGCCAAGATCCTCGTTAAATAATATGAGTCCAGGAGCTGGGGCTTAAAGAAAGATGCCGAATATTGTGAGCTGGCAACATTGTATTCTGATTGCTAGTCATGAAACATTGTTTCAGTGCCATCTGCTGGCAGCAGGGTGGCCTGCCTAATATGAGTTGATGGTCTCACTGCAGTTTCTGCTGCACCAGTGTCCGTACCACAAAAGCCACCCACACAGGAGGATAGTGACTGCTGTTTATTACATTAACTATGATAATTTCATTGTGATTTTGTCCTTCTTTCCCCACCCCCATTAGTTTGTTGTACCCATGTGTTTCTCATCATATGCAGACACTGTAAGGTCTTTGGGGCAGGGACTGTCTTTTCTGTTACATGCATGTACAGTACCTCGCACACTGGGGACTTGCTCCCTGACTGGGGCCTCTCAGTGTTACCGCAAGACAAATGAAAATGATAATGATTAGCACACTTGATGACCGACTACGCTGACAAGGTATTGAACTGAATGAGCCTTGGTTCCTGCACAATTCTCTCACACAGAAATGAAAGGGGTGAGGCATAGAGGGGGTGGGAAGCTTATATTGTGCCTGTGCTGTGCATAAAGAAGGAAAATCAGACTTCAGGGTTCTTGATACAATACCTTTTGGACCTGATCCAAACCCCAGTCAAGTCAGTAGAAAGACTCCTATTTACTTCACTGGGCTTTGGATCAGGCCTTTTATCAGCACTAACATTAATTATTATTAATGATGATGATTATTATAAAAGAAACTATGTATAGAAAGGCATTTGCTAAAATCCTTTGAAAACAGATTTCTTAGTGTTGTGAGATAATATGGAAGTGGGCCTTGATTTGAATTTACACACAGTTCTTAACAATGCAATTCCTGAATATTTCGAAAAGGCCAGGGGTAAAAAATTACAAACTGAGCCATCAAAAGGGAGAGAGAGAGAAAGACAAAAGATCAGACTTCACTGATACCACACTTAAGGTCTCTCCAAAGTGGCTGTCATCCCATAATGTACATTTAGACAAGTAGTGGAAGCCCAGATGCATTATGGGATGATAAAATTCACCTTGGAGGGACTTAATGCTTAATTAAAAGGACGAGCACTGCAATAAATGCACTAATGAGATAAAATCCCACTAATTCCTAAATCTTATGGAGCTAAAGTGTCAGGCTGAGTTTTAATTAATAGAGTTCTGTATGGGATTCTCAGAAATAATAATAAAACATAAAAGAAATAAATCATGTCTTGGAGCAGAAAATCCATCACATATTTATTTCAAATCCTACAACATTTGTGTGGTTAATATTATTTGGGATTTTGTAATTGCATATTTCTAAAGAAAAAGCTTATCCTTTCAAAGAGGGTTTGTTTTGTTTTCTGTGTTTTTGTTTTCATGCCATGTGACAATTTTGAAATGTCTATTTATCTTTTTATTTCATAATCAGGCATTTTTGTATAGTCAATTACTGACAATTACTGAAATTTTATATTTAAAAACCCCAGTATTTCTTACTCCTCTTTCCTCAGCACCAGAAATGGTCCTCTGAAGGAAGACTCCAATTCAGCAGTCAATGGGACTTAACACATGTTTAAGTTCTTTGCTGAATAAGGATTCACTTAAGCATGTTTAAATGCAAGGACCTAGAAGAAAAAGCTTCAGGGTTGTACGAATATTTTACTTTTTAATTGGTGTAGTATAGCTTTAAAAATTTTACATAATACTTTTAGAGTGCATGGGTAACAAAAATAACATGAAGGGGGGAAAGTATGGCAGAAAAGGCAATGTGTTCTCACAGTATTTATTTATTTAGAAACTGGGCACTATACTAAATATTCCATAATCTGAGAAAATAAACTAGATTTTAAACAAACAAACAAATGTTATACATCTCACAGGATTTTCAAAATCTCTGATGCAAGTTCTTTATATTCAATCTCTCTGGGCATAACAACAACATTGCATAGCTGAAAGAAAACCCATCAAAACAAACAAACAAAAAATCCCACTGAATATCTTCACATGTTCTTGTGAAGATATTCAGCAGGGAACATTTGCACCACTAACTCCCATGAGGTGAGGGCAGCTTTAAACTGAAGCTGGGCTCCATAGGATTCCTGCTCCTGGAGACTGTCTGGAAACATCACCCAATATAATTGATATTAAGTCAATTGGAACATTATCATTTACTTCAGTATGAGTCAGATTAAGCCCTGATTCAGCACACGCCTCAGCTGCCTAAACCATGCCCCATTTATAGGTAGTGCCACAGATTGGGGCATTGCTTCCCACCTCAGGCTCCTCCAACAGAACAGAGGTTGAGGGAACCACATCTCTGCAATCTCGTTCAGGGAGACTGACTGTCACTGCTGATCTTGTGCCCTGAGATACCCTGGTGGAAACCCAGCATTGAACCAAGCCTATATGATGGAATGAGGGTTCTTGATAATCTGAAATAGCAAATTTGCATATTTTGTACCTGGCATTTGTATGTCTGTATATTGGACAGATTGCTAGAGAGAAACAAGTCTAAACGAGGTTTTACAACCAAGTCCTGCACAGGGAAGGTAGCAGTGCCTAGATGGATATGTTTTTAAAGCAACATTTTGCAAGGCAGGATGTCTCCTGACTGGCTGTTAAACATCATGTTGTTAAACTGCATCTCTCTGCAGGAGCATTGAGCATGTCATAATTGCTGCCAGTTACTGTTTGTTGCATTTACTCACTTGTTGGACTGTGAGGCAGTCATGCTCTATTGGACATGGAGCAGTGCCTATCACATTAGGCACACCAACTTGTGTGTCATGGCAGAATGCTCTCTGCTCATCCATGTTACCGTCTGGATTTAAAACCCAATGAAGTCAATGGGTTGCCTTTCCACTGCGTTCAATTACTTTGGATCAAGCCAATGCTGTTAGTGCACTGGATTCAGAGTTTTGAGCATCCTTTCCATCACTCCCATGTAACCACTTGTCCAACAGCAAGATTTAGCACCTAATGCGTATTTCTGGTAGATATTTCCTAAATGGATTAATCTGTGCTGTGTTGTGTTTTACCATCCTTGTAGGCAGGCGTATAGTTCTGCATGTATCTTTGTCCCTGTCTTGTGGCTTGACCTCATGAAGAGGTTTATGAGTCTGCTATTACCTTTGTGGTAATGGACCCGGACCCAACCCTTTATCTCAGATGGTTGAGGTTCATGCTTGTAGATCCAGAGGTTTCAACCCCCACCAATGACCTGACCAGCAGATTTGTTACTAAGTGTTGGCCAGTATGAGGATTTGCACTGCTGTAGACCTCTGACACTCAAGACAAGCTTCTCCAGCCAGGGCAGTGTGTAATGCACATTAACCCAGCATTGGTCTTCGTCACCCTCTAGTGAGCCATGTAAGGAGGTTTATGTGCCTCTCTTTTAAGACAAGCAGTAGAGGCTTATGCTTTTTGAATTAATGATTCCAGGTTCAATTCCCGCAAATGACCCAATCCAGAGCATTGTTACATTTGTGTATCTATCTCCCATCCATTTTAACACTTTATCATTTTTATTTTTATTTATTAAAGGGCTAGAAATCATCAATAAGGAAATACTAAAAATGTGCCAACACATACTCATGGTTGATACAGGAATATGCATGCATTAAACTTTTATGTATGTATTTATGTATTGCACTTGTACAAGTCAGCAAATCTATAGTAATTTCTAAAAGATATAAATTAATATTAATATACTTATTGCACATGTTCAAGGAGATTACAACACATTTTTTGCCTATTAGTACACAAAATGTGCAGCACTGCACATTATTTTATGCCCTGAAATATATTAAAGATGGGTTAGGGCTCTAGGATAAATGGCAGGGGAATACAAAAAATGTTTTTGTTTTTATAATACAAACGAATCTGTAACTTTTCCCAGTGTAGTTTTCCTCTATTTTCTGCTTTTTAAAACATTTTAATCCATCTACAGCCAGATTTCTAAAGGGTATTTAGGAGCCTAAAATTCAGATAGTTGCCTAGGGAGATTTTCAAAAGCGCCTAGACACCTAACCCTAGGCACTTTGAAAATCCTACTATGTGTCTAAATACCTCTAAAAATCTAGCCCCACATTCTTTAATATATCTGGCAACAGCTAATATCTGATGCTTCAAAGGAAGGGCGAAACTGTCCCCATAAACCAACCATATTTTACCTAAGGCCAAATACTGCAGTGTTGGGTAAATGGGTGCTGTGCAGGGGATTTCTGTGGGGGAATATAATCCTTCCTTTCTGAGGGTGTGCAGTCTATATGCTACACATAGGCAAAGGGCTTGGGTAGCGCGTTATCATAGTCATGGACCCACTTTTCACGTCCCTTCATATTCCCTGAAGCACATTATCATGATCATAAGACAGCAAAAATGGAAATGACCTGCAGTCTCAAGGAGTGCAGGATTGTTCCCTGCTGTATACTTGACCAGTGTTTTGGAGTAGGGTTATGCTGTGAATGTTTATTAAAGGATATAAAATTATTCTGCCATTTAAAATAGATTTCCAACAACAAAATAAACACATTGCTCATCAGGGGTTTTGTTTGTACCTTCCAAGTCAGTGTTTCTCAATGACTGATCCGTGGACTGGTGTCAGTCCCTGAGATCTCCCTGACACAGTTTAGGAAGGCAGAAAGCTGGTCCCTGGTATCAAAAAGGTTGAGAAACCCTGTTCTAGGTAATTGTAAAGCTTGTGTTACTAAATTACAACCCCTTGGCACTTTTGACTATTTAAGATATCACAATGACTGCCATGGAAACTATTGTTTGATGCTTCTGTAAATACAAACACTGCGCGGCCATATCTATGGGCACTACTTGTGCATAGGGAGGTCTCCTGTGACAATTTTTACCTCTCTTTAATGGTCAGTGAGTAGGGAAATGTGATCTGGTTAAAGCAGTAGATTGGGAATCAAAATACCTGGGCGCCACAGTATTCCTGGCTTTGCTGAAAGTCCCACTGGCTCAGCAGTAAGTTATAACCTCTCTGAGCCTCAGTTTCCCCAGATGGAACATGATGGGGGTGATAATATTTACATAATGCAGATGTTGAAAGGATGAATGTTTTTAAAGTGCTTTGGCAAACTTGGCTGAAAGCAGCTATAAAAGTGCAAAGTATATTTTTCTTGAAAATATGGATAAAAATGAAAATAATCAGAGACAAAGAGCAAGGCTAATTAATGTACTAGTGTTCATTCATTGTTAATCACCAACTGAGACAAAACAAAACTAGAACCCTCCTTCCCTTACAGCATTGATTCCAGCTCTAATCCTAAACTGCATGGGGTATATTTTCTGACTCCGATTATTATTAATTTGTATTGGGATAGCACCTGTAGACTCCCATCATGGTCACAACCCCAACATACTAATAAATATAATGCAAAATGACAGACCCTGCCCTAAAGAATTTACAATCTAGGTATGGAGAAATTATTTTAGGAGATTCTCAAAAATTTCCAGTGTTCAGCCTGGCAGAGGTGTCACGGAATTAGGTGATTTCACAAGATTTCTTTCCATCTTAGTCTGTTATATATGCTGAAAGCAGCTTGAGCCTATAGCCCTTCAAATCTGAACCTTAGCCCTGTTCCAACATCCAACTCCAAACTGAAACAGGATCTCAGCACTAGCCCTCCAACCCATCTCTATCCCTAAATAAATACACAAATATTCTCACACTGCTCACTACCTGTGCAGCACTATGAATGTTATCAATGCCTTGATATGCCTGATCACTGAATAAGCCCTGCAAATAACATGTGACAGCTAAGTGCTATCTAGCTAACTCCAAGTGTTTTCTATCAAATGGGAAATAAGTGAATGAACATGTTAAATGTAGCATTGGGGCAGTTAGTTAATACAGGAAAAGCCCTGCCCTTTCCTTTCCTTTTTCTCTTCACTTGCTGTCTCTCACTCTGTGCACAGTGAGGCAGCCCTCAGTCACTTATGGCTGTCATGATGAGGCAGACACTTATAGTGTTTGACTTTATTACAGCAAAGCCAAATCAGATGCACAGCCACTGCTTCCTCAGATGTCTATATTTCATTTAAACTGGGATAAAGCAAAGAAACTGGAATATTGTCTCATCATGCATTCTAAATCAGGCCTGGTAGAAAATAATGGGGAGTTAATCAGATCACTGAAACTCTAATTCACTTGGTATTGATCGGGCAGATTCCTAATGGGACGGCAGACCAATTTCAAATTACAGTAAGCTGACTTATCCTGGAATACCAATGACCAGTCTCAAACAGGAGCCTGGGCAGATCATGAGCTCTGCTCTCATTATGGCACAGCCTCAACAGAATGCATGAATGTTTAATATGATGCAGCATTTAGCTAATTAATAGGAGATTGATGAAAGGTGCAGTTTTGAAAGCAGCAATCTCACTTGAATCAACGTGGGATGAAAGCCCCATTGGGGATTAGGCATAGAGGGCCTTAACAAAAAATACAGTGAAAGCTAATGGAGGGTAATGCAATTAAACCAGGCTTTTAATTATATTAATCAGAGGCTTCATCACTGGAATCTAATGTACGCAGCATTTAACTCTTTCACAGTCCAAATGTTTCTGAAAGATGTTTTTTAGGCCTTAGAGTTCTTATAATCATGCAGCAAAATATGTGTATTGAACTGGCTGGTTGTGATGGTGGGAGTGGGGGGCCAAATTTACACACATTTATTCTAGATACTTCACTGCTGGATCAGAACCATTTCTGGAAATAAATTGTCTTGTATTGTGTCCCTCTATCTTTGGCAGGAACTGTGTCTTTGTTATATGTTTGTAAGAGTGGCTATCACAAAAGGGCCCTGGCCAGGGCCGGCTCCAGGCACCAGCTTGTCAAGCAGGTGCTTGGGGCGGCCACTCCGGAGAGGGGTGGCACGTCCAGCTATTCAGCGGACAGTCCCTCACTCCGGCTGTGAGCGAAAGACCTTCCACCGAATTGCCGCCGCAGATCGCGATCGCGGCTTTTTTTTTTTTTTTTTTTTTTGGCTGCTTGGGGCGGCCAAACCCCTGGAGCAGGATTCACCTCAGTGAAGGAGAGGCCCTGATCACCACTTAAGTCACACTAAGCCCTATTTTGAGGCTTAGGGTTTATCTACACTAGAAAGTTGTATTTCTTTAACTATAACAGTATAGTCAAAGTGGTACAACTCTTCTAGTGTGGATGCAATTACAGCAGTATAAAGATGATTTGTACCCAATATAGCTATTCCCATACAGGAGGGGAATTTCTATCTTGGTATACATCACCTTTAGATAAACAACAAGGAGTCTGGTGGCACCTTAAAGACTAACAGATTTATTTGGGCATAAGCTTTCGTGGGCATCTGAAGAAGAGAGGTTTTTACCGGGAGTGGGTTCAGGGCAGGGGATTGGGGTGTGGGAGGGGGTGCAGCTCCAGCTGGGAGGGGTGGGGCCAAAGATGGGACAGGGGTTGGGGTGCAGCAGGAGTTTCAGGGTGTGGGCTCTGCATGGGGGTTTAGGTGTGGGAGGGGGCTCTGGGCTGGGGTAGAGGGTTGAGGTGCAGGCTCCAGCTGGGAGGCACTTACCTTGGGTGGTTCCTGGTCAGTGGCACAGCAGGGCTAAGGTAGGGTCCCTACCTGCCTTGGCTCTACATTGCTCTGCTCCCTGAGGTGGCTGGCATGTCCAGCCCTTAGGCGGAGGGGCCAGGCCGCTCTGCACGGTGCACGCTGCACATGCCTGTAGGTGCTGGCCGTGGTTCCCAGCCAATGAGAGCTGCAGAACCGGTGCTGGGGGCGGGGGCAGCGTGCAGAGATTCCCTGAATGCCACTTGCCTCTTTCAGTCAAAGAAACACAAATGCCAAAGAGTGAACTAACAATTTTTCGGCCTAATAACCATTCAGGCTAAAATTCACAAAACTGTTGGAAATCCCAGACATTGTCTGTTGTGGGATGGCTCTCAAAGATCATAAAATTCATCCCTGTGCAGAGAGGCAGCACAAGGCCTATGGTACCACTTAAGTGAATAACACCAGTTCAAACTCCTAATCCAGAGATGAGAATCTCCTTCCCTCCCTCGCCCACCAAATCAAGCAGCACTGACAAGGGAGCACAGCAAATCCTGGGTTGGGAAATGAGTTGTGTCAGCCCTCTAGACAGTTTGTACTTCAACATGAGGCTCTGGAAGCCCTAGAGACAACGTGTGTTCCCCGGCCCTTTCAAAACTTATTGTAATTTGGTGATCTGCTCTGTGCACAGGGAAATGAATGTCACAGACAGGGAGAGATCTGCAGAAGTTTTGTGGGAAGCAAAGGGCATGGTAGCTGATGTGGCTGGAGTTAAAGTTGCAATTAATTTCCATTTTAATCCTGTTTTACTTGCTCATAACTTTCTATTTGTCTCCTTTTGGACTCAAACTTTCCACATTTGGTCTAGAGAAAAGATTACTTGTTTTAGCAACACAGAGGGAAATCTTTTCAGCCATACTACAGAACAAAAGCTCATCTCTAACTGACGGGGACTAGGAAGAAACTGCTTATTGCAAGATTTCTTGCACCTTCCTGTGAAACAGCTGGTACAGGCCACTGTCAGACACAGGATGCTAGACAAGATGGCCCACTCATGTGGTCTGATATGGCAACTTCTGTGTTTGTTACCCAAGTGGAAAAAACTTATATTTCCTGGTAGCGTATTTTTGCTTGGCTGTTTTTTTTTTTTGGTGTTTTTTTTTTAAAGTTCACAATACTTTTTGTAATGATCTCGTGACACACAGTAGGAGATTGGGCATTTTGCCCTGATCTAGTCACTAGGCATCAGTCAGGGTTAAAGAACAGGTTAATACCCCTGTTACATGACAAGGTTCAATATCTACGGACTCAAATGGCTGCTCAGAGTGCTCAAGCAGCCTTTCTTGCACAGGGGCAACCTAATTGCAGTTCCTGGTGCAGTCCTGAGCACAGGGATTACTCCTAACTAGCACCCTCTGAAGCACAAGTCCCCCCCATCCCCACCCCGAAAGGGTGGGCAGGAGAGCCTCAGCTCATTCCCCTCCCGCCCCCATACTGACCAGTGTCATGGACAGTGGACACAGAACTCTCTTGAATAGTGATATAGTGGTCATGTTTCCCTAGCAAGCTGAGGAGTTCCAAGAGGCACTCTGTCTCCCTAAGGCACATTCCCTCCCACTGTACTCCTGTTTGGCTGACACGGCTCCACAACAGCCTCAACCTGGGGCAATAACTAACTGCTGCAATCTGGTCCTTAATGTCGCATCAAGGAAGGATTTGTTTTGAATTTAATTGCATATGGCTTCGTCCTGCAAAAAAGTAAATGGCACCAGACAGGGAGATTGCTGCAATAGCACAAGAGCAAAGGGCACAGGTAATGTTGTGTTACAGTAGGTTTCCTATGAAGCACAGACAGAAGAGACGTCACAACTGTTTGTCTACACAGAGAACAGATCTGATTGTTTCTGGCAGATTGGCAGATGCCAAGTACCCTAGTGAAATGATGTTAATGGTGCAGTTGTCTCCACAATAGTATACCATAAAGGGGTTAATTATATGAATCAGTCGGATGGTGAGCCATTAGGAAACAATGGTTTGCATTTAACATAATGCATTGGAAGATCTCATATGAAATCACCATCAGTGTACTGGGTATCACTTGGGGCGGCTAGCCCATGCCGCCACGCCCTGCTGCCTATGCTAACCTCTCTGCACTGCTATTTTTAGCATGCTAGCTCTATGAGCACTAGCCCAAGTACCTCTGCATGAGCTGGGAATCAGACTCCAACCTCCAAGTGTAGTCATACACCTCTACTCCAATATAAAGCAACCCAATATAACACGAATTCGATATAACACGTTAAAGTAGCACTCTGGGGGGCGGGGCTGCGCGCTCTGGCAGATCAGGTGTCTGGCTCCGACACGCTGCTCTGAGCGGCATGTTAAGGGTGCCGGGCTGGGGCTGAGGGGTTGGATAAGGGGACGAGGGTCTCGGGGGGCGGTCAGGGAGCAAGTGGGTTGTATAGTTTGGAGGTTGTGGGGGCAGGGTGGTCAGGGGACAGGGAATGGGGGCATTCGATAGGGCGTGGGAGTCCTGGAGGTGATTAGGGATGGGGGGGGTCTCTGGAGGGGGCAGTCAGGGGACAAGGAGCAGGGGGGCTTAGATGGGGGTGGGGTCTTGGGAGAGGTGTTTAGGGGTAGAGGGGTCTCTGGAGGGGGCAGTCAGGGGACAAGGAGTGGGGGGGGTTGGATGGGTCAGGAGTTCTGAGGGGTCAGTCAAGGGGTGGGAAGTAGGTGGGGGTCCGATAGGGGGGTGTTAGTTCTAACAAAAATGATTTGCTGACTATTAATAACAGAAATGCTCAAGGCCAAAGCAAGTTCGATATAACGCGTTTTCACCTATAACACGGTAAGATTTTTTGGCTCCTGAGGACCACGTTATATCGGGGTAGAGGTATATTCTGGGCGTATATGAGGTAGAGTGGAATATGCATACGGAAGCACATTTAAGGTAGGAGTGGGGGGAAGATGGAGGCTGGACAGAACAGGAGGGCAGACTTAAGATTCGTGTTGGTACCTTCACTGTGCAGTTCCTGAGTTTCTAGAGTAGTTTTGGATTTTGAAAAAACTGCTATATTCTATTTCTGTGCTTTTAAAGAAGAACTTATTTTCTAATTATTGTACTGGAGGGTTGTATTTGTTTGTTTTTTTAAATCTGAGGATTTTCTGAGATTGGAAGAGATAATTTAAGGTATTTCTGTCTTTCTAATGTATCCATCTAAATATGAACAGGGCATTGGACTAGGAGTCAGGAGATCTGGTTTCTGTTCCTGCCTTAAAAGGCTTAAAACAGCCCGGGGAGAGGGCTGTGGCAGGGAAGGAAAAGTGGGGCTGATTGGGGGAAGCAGCCTCAGATGGGGGCCACGCCCCAATCAGGCCGTGGCTGGCTTAAGGAGGGCCCAGGTGGCCCTTATAAGAGGACTGGGGCCAGAAGCCAGAGAAGGACTCTCCCTCTAGCTCTTGAGGGAGAAGGGCCTGGCTGCCTGGGAGCTGAGAAAGTATACCTAAAGTGGAGCAAGGCTAGGGGAAGGCTAGAGGAGCTCCAGCCTGGAAACCCCCCAGGCTGCAGGCCTTGTTAAAGGCCGGAAAGGGTACTGGGATTGCAGAGGGGCAGCCCAAGGGTAGGCAGAGACAGCAGATCCAAACCCCCCTTGCCGGTGATGAGTGGCACTTACACTGCAGTATGCCCCGGGAACGGGGGCTAGGTGATGACTGGCAGTGGCCATAGACTGAGGTGAGCTGGGGATAGAGGGTGGCGGTTCCCCAGGGAGGGGAGACCCAGATCTGTGGGGGTACTGCCAGGGGGCAGCACCCCAGCCTGAAAGGGGCAATGAGGTCCAGGAGGGACTCGGGCCCAGCGGCAAACAGGACACCGGCCTGCAGAGGGCGTCCCGGAGGCTGGACAAGCTAATTCCATGGACAACCAGCAGGAGGTGCCGCATGGGGTGAGTCCTGCACCGTTACAGTTGTCTTGCTGCATAAGTCAAAAATGGCTGAACCCTGATTTTGCAATCTGATCAAGTGGGTGGATCGCTGCATAGCTCTATGGATTTCAATGAGATACTGGGTAGGTGTAAGGGTTTTCCTGCACGGAGTCCCATTAACGTTAATGAGTGTTCTGCATGGGTGCAGGGGTCCGTGCTTGCACAGCTCATTCTGGGGGATTGGATCCTTTGATCATAACTTCAATGCAACCTATATTTCATCAGTGATATATGTGCGTAAGAGCCATTGTTCATGTGGGTAGAGTTTACATGTTCCAGGCAGCCACAAACATGGGCCTTAGGGAGCATGAGCAGAAGCAGACTCAAGGAGCAATTTGGATGCAATCATCTAAAAAGAGACAGCCATAGGTAGGGCACATGCAAATCAGACCGGGCTAAATTTTTCAGGCCTGCTACACTTTAAAAGGGATGGCATTGTACCTGCTTTTCTGGGCTCGATTCACACTCTGTCAGCTCAATGCAGCTGCGGATCACCAGTGGCTGTAAATACAATGACACAAGCCGCCAGAAATCCCTGCTCTGCTGGGAAAGGGTTTCAGGGATGGAAGGGGGAGCCCCCCAGATGACCGGCGTTTGCTCAGGAGGGATTCCTCTCTTATGCTGACTCTAGTGGCAAGGCTCTTATGCGTACGTTTTCTATAAAGAAATGATGTTTTGCCAAAATAAACACCCTTCCCCCCCACAACAGCAGGAGACCTAGAAAAACTTTGACTGAAAACAGACTTTTACCTACAGCAAAGCTGAGCTTATTAGTTTCTAACTGATGGGATAGAAGAAAGGTTGGGGAAAATGCCACTGCATCTTCGAGGCTTTCATGGCATCCTCAAACTTAACTGGGGATATTGATCGCACATCGCAGTGCTATGGGAAACCTTAGTGGACAAACATTGTTAGACTTTGGCTGATTATCTCTTTCACAAAGCCACATCTCAGCCAGAAATTGTTATTGATAAATGTTTTAGCAAAGTAATGGTGTTATCAAAATGACACGACTGGAGAAAACACAGAACGTTGGCTGGGGCATGGTCATTCTTGAACAGAAAGACCAAGGAACTGCTGTCAGCCGTCTGCTGCTCATATTCATATTCATGAGCAGCAAATACCAGGAACAAAGGGAATAAATGTGCTGAGGAAGAGTGGTGGGAAAAGGCTCTTCTTATTGCTAACTACTAGGCGTAAGAAAGGGAAGCATTTTACTTCTTAATAGTGTTTGCTCTGAAGGTACAAAGGCTGGGAGTTGTGCATGAATCACAGGCATCTTCCTTAGTAATGAAGCCTAGCAAATAATTCACAGCAGATCATTAAACTGGTATATCTTGTCCATTTTTCTGTTCACAAATTATCCACAAACAGGTCATGAGGAGAGCTGCTTGACAATATTTTTAAAATGTAAACAAAAACCAAGTGTCAATTTTCAAATTTCCACCAAGAAAAAAGTCAGGGTGAAATATTTTGTTTTTCAACCAAATCTAGTTGTGAGTTTATTTGTTGGCTCCTTGTTATTCTTGAATTACTCCTTTGGGAAAGTAATTTCTAGCCTGGGGGTTGCTCATGAACTGTTCTGCTGGAGTAGCCATAATTTGGGATTCACTGCATGATTGGTCCTCTGTCTCCCCGCTATAGTTTCTATTCCCTGATTAGATGATCTGATGTTTAAAAACAGGAGAATTGACGGAAGACATCATTGGGGTTTTCATTCTCTCAGGGAGAACGCAGAGAGCACTCTAAGGAAACAATGTGCAGGTAGCGAACAATAGGGCATAAGAATTTCCTGTCCTATATTGTACACGTGCACCCCGCATTATAACTGACTGCATATGTGGAACCCAGATTTTTAAAAAGCTGGGTTCATTCCCAACTGAGTGAGACATAAAGGGCTTTGATTTTCTTCTCACTTACACTGGTGCCAAAGAGGAATAATTCTACTGAAGTCAATGGAGTCACACTGGAGTCACACCAGCATGAAAGGAGAATCAAAGCTAAAGCATTTATTGGGTGGTTAGCACACTTTTTTAGGTTTTAGCTCCCCCCACCCCACCCATAGAATAATCTCACTCATTGATATTGACAAAAGGTGCAGCCTCTTGCAACTCTTTGCATGGGACTGCAGGAACTTCTCCTGCCCTACTCCTCCCCAAGAAGGGCACCTCAGATGCAAAGGGGGCGAGGCAAGGGGGAAATGGAGCCTTTACTCTGCCTCTGCTCCACACCAAGCTATGGAGTGGCAACAACATGCACAGGAGAGCAGCTTATACTCCTCCATAACAGGGCAATAGTAGCCAGCATGATGCTGGGAGGGGAGGGAAAGATTTTCTCTCTGAGTCAGGATGGCTCCCAGAGCTCTCAATGTGGCATGACAGTTTCACACCCCCTCTGACACTGGACTGTGCCTACACATTATAATTTATGGAGCCGGGTGACAATTTTTGCCTAAACTTTTTTTCACCCAAAAATGCATTTTCAGTTTAATGAAAACATTTCCCAAATTCAAGCCAGTTTCAGCAAATTGTTTCCGTCAAAATTTTTTTTAGAAGTATCAAAACAGTTTATTTCCAAAATGATTTGATTTTTCAGATTCACAAAAAAAAAGTTTCATTTGACACCATTTTTTTTTAATTAGAGAACTGCAAGCGACCCCAAAAAATCACTTATACACAGCTCTAATGATCTAGCACTAAGCGATGGACACCATGGGCAAGCAAAGTTGGAAGGTACGCTAGAAAGAAGGAGCAGGGGGAAGAAGGAGACGGGTTACTCTATGGAGTTAAGCATGCCTGTCTGACTGCTTCAGATGCTGGAGATGGGGTAGTCTGTTTTTTAAAAGCTGGTGCCTTTAAACATCGCTGACCAGGTTGATTATACAGAATGGCTGAGATACGGCTCAGTTGTTCTGTCCTACATACTTTAGCTTTGATGCTTTTTATTATAAATTTTGAAATGATCAATGAAGCTTTTTAAAAGAAGTAAATAGCTGAAGGTACAATTTTTAGGTACCTCCTCTGTCTCCTAGGAATTGCTTTACTGTGCACAACTTGCTGGTTACCTCATCCTTTCTTCACCCCTTCCATCTGTTTCATTCACCTATTACCACTTGTCCAAAACAATTGGACCCTTTTTGCTGCCAAAGGCTGCCTTTGTTCTTCATGTCTGTATGGTACCTAGTGCAATGGGAGCTCTCTTGCTTGCTTCGGGTCCCAAGGTGCTAGTATAATGGTGTGGCCAACTCTTACAATTTTATATCAGGTCTCACGCTATCTGATGCTTTTCTTAAAGTCCCAGCTCCTGGAGTCATGCGATTAGGTAAGAATCGCAGCTTTCATTTCTTTTTTAAAAAGAAAGTTTTGAGCCATCATGGTTGTGGAGAAAAGCTTCAAAATGTGACTAAGTGCATCCTAAGGTCTCAGAAACCTGAAGGCAAATTTTAAAAAATCCCAACTTAAAAAAAAAATTTTTTTTTAAATCTCATGTTTTTTGTGGGACCTGATTCATGATTTTTGAACATTTGGGGTTGGCAATGCTGCTATAATACAAATCAAACAAAAGAGGTTCAATGCTGCTCTCATTGAAGTTAATGGTAACACTTCTCTTACTCCTTGGAACAAGGCCCCAATCTGACAAACACGTGTGTGAAACATTAAGCCTGTGAGTACCCACATTGAAACCAATGGGACTATTCACGTGCTTAAAGCTAAGCATGTGAGCAAGTGTTTGCAGGAACAGTGCCTAACATGATGCATCTTTTAAGGGACTATGCTTCCTGGATCATTTTATATAACCAAGCAGGAGAGATGCAGCTCTCTTCCACTTAAGCTGAGTGCATTTTACTTGTGACCACAAAGTTCAGTGTGTTAAAGAACCCCCCCACACACACTTGTCTGTGTAAAATGCACAGATACATCAATTGCCACTGCCTCCCAGTACCTATATCCACATACACACACATCTAAGTATTGATTTCCAGAATTTCTCCAAGGAATGCCAAAAATAATAAACAAAAAATAAATCAAAAGCCTCTTTCCATTATATATTAAATATCCTTCCATGAAGTTAGAACAAATAGGAGATGTATACAGAGTGCAATGGAGACATAAATCTAGGGTCGTAATAATCGATTTCTGCCTTGTTCTTTTATTTCCAGTAAATAATGGCCTTCAGATATTTCATGGTGGCCCTACTATAAAGTCTGCTAAGGGAACACCGGCAGTGTTTCATCTTTGATATAGCCAACAATATCGCCACTCTAAAATCATTACACTCACTTATTTCCTGTAGCAGAGTGGTAACAACAACATTTAGTAGGATCAAAGGAAATTTACAGAGGGTATTCCCTCCAGTAACCTCCATCCAATCATGTATATGATCAATAACACATTTTGTATTGTTCAGCAACGAGCAGAAGATATGATTTCTGAAGAAAATGATGCAGCTGTACATTTCTATTCAGCCCTTGTGAAGTCAGAAAACATTAGAAACTAGAAACAGCAGACATGCCTGATTAATTAAGTTACACACAAGAAGGGGCATCTTTGAATATAATTGAAATTGAAGAAACTTACCTAAATAGACTATTGTTTTTAAACACAAGGTTATTCAAGTGTGAATTAGAAGTGCTACTACTATGCAAAACATTAGTGCTATTTTCTGTATTCAGTGTTTTTTGGGGGAGGTGCACAATCAAATGAGTTGTTAAACCCTTACCTTGCAAATGAACAAATTAAATACTCAGCATGGGTTACCAGCCATTTATATTTTTCAAAACAACATAACTGATAAATCTGTAAAAGTATCAAAAAGAAATCCAAATTTCTTTTGAGTCAGTATCAGAGCAAGCAGAATCTCTAAGAGATTATTTATAATCCACAATAATTCCTTCAGATTCATAGATTTTTAAGACCAGAAGGAACCACTGTGATCTAGTCTGATCTCCAAGATGCAGATAGCCATTTACAAACATTAAATAGGGGGTATTCATACAGATGGGTGGTAAACTAAAGCAAAGAAAAGCTAACTAACTTGCCCAACGTCTGACTACTCAGTGGAAGAGCTGGAAATAGAATGCAGTCCTCTACTCTAACCACTAGACAATACAGGTCTGTCACATCTTAGGCGCATTTAACATGCGCGATTTCAGCTTTACGCGGTCTGCAAAATCAAAAAAAAAAGAGAAAAATAACAATTGTAATACTGTACCTGTAGTGCGGGCGATTCCACCCGCCATTGAACTCAATGTAATTTTGACTATACGCAGTTTTCGCTTTACGCGCTAACCGTGGAACGGAACCCCCGCGTAAGATGAGACAGACCTGTACACTCCGTTAAACTCTGTCTATGAGCAGTATTCTAGTGACCTATCATTCCTTACCTGGCAATGTCAATACTCAGAGTCTGATTCATTCACCATTACAGCACATCAGCTTTATGCCCATGTGATTCTATTGATTTCAATAGACTGAGTCACTGTGTTGTAACAATGAATAATCAAAATAAAAGTTAAAAAAACCCAAAAGAATGAGCAAACTCTAAATTTTACTAGGAAATAAAAAGCTTTACAACTAGACAATCCAAGGCTTCTGTTGAGAAGGGATAGTATGTATAGCAAGGATTCCAGAGGTGAGTTTTGGAGTCACTGTATGCTCCCATCCAACCCAACCTTTAGCATTACCAATGAAACCTGGGGAGGTTTGAAACTCCACTTCAAGACGGAATTAAAGTAAGTTCTTTAAGATGAGTGAAGTGCAGACAATACCTTACACATTATTCACACCCCACCAGCATTGTATTGAATCCATTTGTGTGATTATGAATTAAGAGGTTTGTTCTGTAATTTCTCAGAATATTGCTACTGTGCATTCCAGAATGGAATCATGATTTTTTTTAGCTAACTGAACAATGGTCTCACAAAAGAAGATGACATCAGTGACAATTCAATTTGCTTCTCCAAGAATTTGCAAATGTGAGCAACAGTAACTGGTAATGATGCACATCGTAAGCAACTTTTACATTAAGGGAAAGTGAGTTATATTAAATTAGCATTGTAGAGACAAAACCACTAAAAACAAAGAGTGCTATGTTAGCTAATCGTTACTCCAACAATAATTGTCACAAACAGAATTTATTTATAGATTTTGTATGTTTTTTCTGAAACAAAAAGGTCTCAAGATGCTTAGCAATCCTGAGCTAAAAGGATTTACAAATTTAATCTTAAAGAGATGTTCCTGAGTTCCAGGCTAAAACAGTTTATAAAGGTCATAAAAAATTAACTTATCTTGCTGACTGAAGCTTTTTTAATGCACTCTAAGTTACAAAGGAATCACAGCTGGAGCCTTTAGGCCAATGTTCTACTATATTTTTCTCTCATTAGTAGGGACAGCAAATATCTACATTTGGATTTTACCACTGCAATAGTCTGATTCATTATTCTTCATGATTGACTATAAAGGAGAGCCTGGAGACAGCTGGGTAAGAATATTTTGCACTTATTTCATTGAGTAGCTTTGCAGTTAGGTTTGATGCAGGATCTACTGAGGAAGAAAATAGGGTTATTACCTGAAGTAGACCCAATGAGGCAAAAATCCTTGTTGGATCCAGGCCAAGTTCCTTATCTGCTGTAAAAGTGAACTAGTATTTTCATTTTAAAGGTCTAAAGATGCTTTTAGAAAGTGGGGAGAACAAAGCTGAGCATGTGCCCACAACAAACAATTAGGAGATCAGGGTTCATTTCACATACAGGCTCTGATCCAGCAAGCTGCTCCATACAGGCAGGCCCTTGCACCTATGCAGAGCCCTACTGGGCTCTTCATGGAAGAGGTTGCAGAATCAGGGCCACAGTCTTCCTTTTCTGGGGATCCCAGCTTGCAGGAAACTTTTATCAGGGCTGGGTACCTTACACTAAGCTACTTTTCATATCAGAAAATTTGAAAGTGAGTCAGGCCTTCCAAGGATGTTATTAAAGGTGTTCTTTGAAGTAAATTGCATTCTTCCCAGTTGTATTAAGAACGAGATCCTTTGATAGATTTAAGATATTACATTACTGGGTAGTAGATAAAAAACTGGATTTTTACGTTACCTTTTTAAGTTGCAATTTCTCCCCCACACCCCCTTGATTAGAATAGGTTCCCACCATTCTCATTATTTATTACAGATTCAATCAAGACAGGGGTCACCCTTCATGTCCTCTCTTAATCATGACGATGACAATAGAAATTTGACATGGTGCTGATCTCGATCAACTGCATTACAGAGTCCTTGATCAAGCTTTAATTTCCAGACAACTGAAAATTTTAATCTGTCTCATACGGGTCAGATTCTGATCTCTGACATGGGAGGGGTGTCAGATCTCAGCTTGTCAAGGTCCAAATGTGCAGCTTTGGCCTTTAAAATGCATGAAAAAGACCTATAATAGAGGACACAAGGCAAATTAAGAGAAGGAGTTGTGTATAATTCATTTCTGTAATGTGTACAAAGCTTTTCACTGCCTCAGTCTCTAGTATTTCTGTTGTCTATAATTTTCCAGACAGATAGTGAGATAACAGATCTGTGTGGGTCAGTGTCACATTTTGGTGACATACCTCATAATGAGATATCGATCCATGTATGATGGCTCCACACACTACTCTATACACATGCTAAATAACTAAGTATGTTCAGGTGTCTGAGATCAGAATTGGGGCACTCGTAAAAAAATAAAATAACTATTACTTATTAGTTAATAATACCCCATGCCCAAGGCACCTAGCGCAGTAGGATTCAAACAGACTTTATTAAAAATACATTGTGATTTTCTTTTTCAGAGTGCTAACCCAACATTGACTGACTAATCCTCACGAGGTCCTTATGAGGGAAGTGTTCCTACCCTGATTCTGTGAGCGGTGGGGAAAGTGAAACAGAGCAGCTAAGGGAGTTGCCCAGCACTAGAGGGGATCACATCAGCAAGCTCAGAGTTGGCCCTATGTGATCCTGAGAACATCACTAGCTCAGAGCTCCAGCTTGACAATCCATGATGGGCCCTAGTGCTCTTCACGATAATTTCTCAGCTGCTGTTTTAAGAAAAAAGATAAATTTCTTTACCAAGTTGCAGAATTACATGGGTATGAACTTGCAATCTAGATAACTTCCTGATGGAATGTGATAGGATGGGATGGCTGCTATGTTTTTCTGGGTAATTAATGACAACAAACACTGACATTGTGTAGACAGATTGGAAAATTCATCACATTTTTTTTGGATATCAGAGAAAGTAGATAGTGGTCATCTTAAATTATTTTTTCTGTCACTCTAGATGGCCAACTAATTCCCTGGGGGCAAAATCCAGACTCCTTTGAAGTCCATGGGAGTTTTACCATTGACTTGGAGTTGAATGGAGACAGGATTTCACCCAATGAAAATCAGTCCCTCCAGTCCCACTGTGAATAATTTTGGAAAGGCAGCTCCCGACTGGTCAGAATGCTCCTGCTATCTTCTAACAACTGTCTTTATTTAAAGTGATCACCCTTGGGAATATAGTGATTGCCTCAGATACCACCTTAGGCTCCAACCCTACACACTTATGCAGCTGCTTAGCTTTATCACCATGACTAGTTCCGTTGACTTCAGTGGGACTACTTCTATGCCTGGAGTTAAGCACATGCATAAGTGTGTGTAGGATCAGGGACTTAGATAGCTACATAACTTTACACCAGTATCTGCAGCATTCAAGGCAATTCTTATAGTAAGCATAAGGAACAACACAGGAATCCAGAGATATTGAGGAAAACTTATTTATTTATCTAAGATAAAATTGGCAAGTTTTTAAGGATGACTGAAGGGACTGCTCTGCTTGGGATAGGGGTGGGAACTGGGGCCCAGCTGGACCCACCCCTCCTCCTAGCACCCTTTCAGACTTAGAACAATGCAGGGCAGATCCCCCCCCATTCTGGAGAAATTAGGACCCAGGTGGTGCGTCTCCTCCATCCCACCACGTGGCCTTGGGGAAAACTGAGTGGAGCCAGCCAGATTCAAGCCAGGAGGAGCAGATGCAGAAGCAGCCAAAGCAGGGACCTTTGGACAATCAGAGAACTTACTATAGTTTTGACTGGACTTTCTCTGCCCTGTGCTTATTGGCAGTTATCTTCAGCTATCCCTTCCCTTCCCTCACAGGCTCTTCACCTGCCCTGAGACCTGCTCCTCCTGTCTCCTTTCCCTTCAATGTCCCCTCTCTCTTTCCTTTTCTTTCCAGTTAGCTGATCCCCTCCGATCTAATCCCCATCCCCCAAAAATATGTGGAACTGACATGACATTTGCTGCCATCACATTGTTCACTCTACTTCTGTGTTCT
The DNA here is from genome assembly GCF_011386835.1 of Chrysemys picta bellii. Taxonomy (NCBI): domain Eukaryota; kingdom Metazoa; phylum Chordata; order Testudines; family Emydidae; genus Chrysemys; species Chrysemys picta. Next base: position 27,580,287 of record NC_088795.1, read on the forward strand.
GCTCCTTCTCTCACGCCGTGACTGTCTTGTCTGTTTAGGGCTGATCTATATTGGGCACTTACATTGCAATAGCTATGTCTCTAGAAGTGTGAAAAATCGACGCCTCCCGAGAGACATAGCTGTATCAACCTAAGCTCCAGTGTAAACAATGCTAGATCGATGGAAGAATTCTTCTGTCCACCTAGCTACTCCCTGTCACAGAGATGGATTACCTGTGCCAACGGGGTTCTCACATTGTCTTAGGTAGTGTCTACACTGAAGCTCTATAGCAGCACAGCTCTTCAGGGCAGGGACTGTCTACTACTCTGTTTGTACAGCACCTAGCACAATAGGCCCCACTCTTGGTTGGTCCTTAGGCACTACTGTAATAAACAAGTTTAATAATAAAAAGTGCCTGTGAAACCACCCAGATGAGGAGCTTTGCATTACTATAGAATGCTGAAAGGAAGAGATGGAGATTTTTGTACAAGAATTGTAAATTTGGCTGGTTTCCAGATTATATATCTTTCCTGGTATTAAGAATAAAGAAGTTTTATAACCAGGAGAAATCCAATCTGGGCTTGGAACCAACCCTACTATATCCTGCACTCAGTGATAGCCCTCAATGAATTTGGCAGTAAATTCATAGCATGCTTTTAGACCTCTGTGGAAGTGGCAAGTGTTCGTGGACACTAATATCATTAATACATAACATCTACATTCAAATATTTATTTTAATATGGAATGAATTGAATTACCAAGTATCCTTTTACTATTTATATTAAAACAACACTTTACGGCCCCAATATTTAACCAGTAAGAGAGTCACCACTCAAAGACCTTACAATCTAAATAGAGAAGAAAGGTGACAGAAAGGAAGTATGCTACAAATGGGGAGTTGAGGCAGAGAGCGATTGCATGTATTGCCCAAGAAGGCACACAGGAAGTCTGTGGCAGAGCTGGGAATTGAATGCAGTCTTTCCAGATTTCCAGTCTAGTGTTTTAACCACAAAAACATCCTTCTTCTCTGATACAGAGGATGATAATTCATTTTATAACAGTATGGCCACACATTCAAAGTTCTCAAAGAGCTCAGTGAAGACACAAGGTAAAAGGAAAGGTCATGTGACAAAGTCACCATTCAACCCCTTTTAGCCCTAGAAGAGATGGTATAGCATATATCTCATATTACAAAGGTGGAAGCCACCAAGACAAGTCATTAAATTGTATCTATCATAATCATGTCATTTTCAATTGTATAAATAAACAAAATAACAGTCATTAAAAGCTTCTAAGTTGCTAAGAACTGACTGCATAGTCGTAGCATTAACCAAACCCCATTGTAATGCAACTTTCCACTGATGTGAAAGGACAGACACTTGTATTCTTCTGCTGTTCTCCATATTTCAAATGTATCCTGGCACAGGAGTTTTCAAACCTTTTTGTATATATGAGCTGTATATTAATATAGCAATTGTCCCACATCTCTTTTGAAACCCCAATTGCACAGACCAGTTCCCTTCCTATTTACAAGCACATAGCATCCCAGTGACAGCTACAGCAACTGCAGAATACTGTATTAGGAAAAAAATAAGGTATTTTTAATATGATTTTAGCAGCTGGAAAAAGGGAGGAGAGTTGCCACCATCTAATCAGCCTGGACTCTGCAGATTGCCAATGAGTGCCCCAAGAAAGTTTGAAAACCTCTGGTTAGCATCGTAACTTCTGTCATTGAGTATTACAGTTAAAAACAGTAAGACATCTAAGATGTGATTCAGCAAAGCATAAAAGCATGTGTTTAACTTTCAGCATGCCCTTACGTTCATACCTACCCACCACACAATTAAGCATGGACTTAACTTAAGCAAATGCTTACGTCCCATTGACTCTAAAATAAATCAAAGTAAATAATTTAAGTCAATGGGAGATAATCAGGTGCTTAAGTAATTTATTGAATCAGGGTCTAAGTATTGAAACTGACCTTTTAAAATAATACTTTCAGTAAATTTTACATAGAGAAAATATAAATAAAAATTCTGCCTGAAAAAGAGAAAATAAAGCAGATGGTTAATAATAATGATACTTTGCACTCACACTGCAGCGTTCATCTGAGGATCCCAAAGTTCTGTACAAATATCAGTGAATTAAGGCTCACAACACCCTAAGGGGTAAGGAAGTATTATTATCTCCATCTTACAGATTGGGAAACTGAAACACAGGAAGGTTAAATGACTTGACAACCCACTATCCAATAAGTTATAATTATAATTACACTGTAAGCCAGATCCAATCTGAACAATTCTCATTTTAGAATAACTTGTGTATGTTCCATGCTCTACCTAATGGGATTAATCTGCAGGGAGATTTAGGTTAGATATTAGGAAAAACTTTGTAACTGAAAGGGTAATTAAGATCTGGAATAGGCTTCCAAGGGAGGTTGTGGAATCCCCATCACCAGAGGTTTTTAGAACAGGTTAGACAAATATCCATCAGGGATGGTCTAGGTTTACTTGGTACTGGCTCAGCACAAGGAGCTGGACTTGATGACCTCTCAAGGTCTCTTCCAGCCCTACATTTCCATGATTCGACATAGGACAGAGTTTCATTTTATTCTTGTTTAACAATTAACACCTCATGCTAGTAATATTCTTTTTATGGTACTGTGAATAAGAATTTATTTTGCTTACCAAGAGCCCAATTTTACAGTCCTTACTCAGGCAAAACTACCATTAACTCCAATGGGGATTTTGCCTGAGGGAGAAGCACAGGGTCTGGCATCTACATAATGTCTGTCTACAAAAATATCCTGTGCATTTTATGACAAAATAAATACTGTTTAAAAGGCTACAGATGGGTTTTTTCCAGAGTACTCAGTATTGGCCTAACTCTGCTTTCAACAACACCTTAAAACATATAGGAATCAAGCATAATTTAGACCAGTTTAAAGCCATAAAGTTAATATACTGCTAATTTAAAAGAGGGCTAGCTCCTTGGTCCTCAGACTGAAGGGGGAGGACATTTCACTGCAATGGGGACACAGAGGCAAAAGATAAAAGTAGTATCGTCCTTGCTCTTGTATATCCCAAATTCAGCAGCCCCATTCCCCAAAGGATATAAAGGAGTCAGAAGCTCCCTTTCGAAGAGGGCATAACACTGATGCCTGAGTTTGGGTGCAGCTAAGTAGTTATATTGCCCATCCACATTTTTCAATGCAGTACCTGTGTCCTGCTTCATCAAAGCCGTCAAGCAGACAGACCAGTCAATATCATTGAATGGCCGACGGCCTTCCTCAGACCTCTCGAAAAAGGCATAAGAAATAGGAACAATTATGTGGTTCTTTTTGCAGCCCAAATGGGGAAATAAACATGTGAGGGGCTAACTGGATCTCTCTCTTACAATAAAGTGTCAACTTCCACATTTATTGTGAATGAGAAACATACCAAACCAATACCAGCTTCAGAGAACTAGAAGGATCTGAACTTGGGTTCTTGTGGAAAGATGGATCTGGCACGGAGGTAATGTAGCAGGAGGAGAAGTGGATTCTGGAAGTTTGAGATGGGCCTGAATTGCACAGCTCAGATTTGAATCTAAACTTCTTTAAAATTTGGGGGAGTTTGGACCCAGTGTTTTTGTTAAGTCAATTATAGAGATGGAAACTGTAAGGTTTAGGGTTTAGAACTGGATATGAACGTCTCCAAAATTCAGAGGTGTTTGGATGCAGAATTTTCTGCTGCATTCCTCCTGGAAATCAATTAAAACTTTAAGGGACTAATCTCATCTGTGAGTATACCTGTCCTCTGTCTTCATCTGTTTTGTTCTTTCAGATTGCAAACTCTTCAGAACAGACACTGTCTCTTGCTATGTGTCTGTACAGCACCTAATCACACAAGCCCCTGATCACAATTGAGGGCTTCTAGGTAATACTGTAATATATACAATGAGTAACAAGAACTTCAAACTCAATAAGGACAAGAGTCATGTAACAATGGGCCATTGGTACTTCCATTATAAGCAACTAATTTGCACAGAAGTGCCAATACAGGTATACAGATGAGGATTATTCATTAAAGAGTTCATACATTCAGACTCAAAGTGTGAATTACCTATTTATATCAGAGTCTTATACATTTAAATTGACTTTTGTGTTTGCACTATTGTGTCTTCAATTCCTGTGAATATCTTAGCAAATGAGCTCCCCTGCTTGAGTGTCCACACAAACAGCAATAGGCAAGCTAACTTTGCAGAATGTCCATGGAGACGAAATCTTGAGTGTATAAACATGAGTATTCACCCCGAGACCTAATGTGTCAGGTGGTCATGCAAACAGGGAATAGAAACATAACATGTGCTCTGCGACCCTGCGATGGGGTTGGGACTCACCACCACAGCGCCTCCTACTGGTTACTCCGGGAATTAGCTCAGTCCAGTGGAGCGCCCCCTCTCGGTGGTATCCCACCCATTGTCTTGCCCTCGGTTGGCGTCTGAGCCCACGTCACTCACCAAATCCCGGCGTCCTCTTCAGGACCACTGCCCTCCAGCAGTGCCCCTCAGTCCATCCATACCCCCTTCCGGGGAGGGTTAACAGGAGTCTTTGCACTGGCCTCAGTGGCCTGCCACAACCCCCAAGTCTAGCCCCTCTTATGTCAGGGGGCAGGTTGCAGCCTGACTCAGCCACTTCTCCACGGCCCGGTGCAGCACAAGGGGGAAAGCCAGGCCTACCCGCTACTCTGGGTCCTGACCCAGGGACCCTCTAATGGCAGCTTCTCGGCCCTCCTTCTCTCCCCTTGCCTTCAACCTTCCCTGGGTCACTTCCCCTCTGACCCCATTGCACCCTCTAGGCCCTTCTACTCAGGGCCGGCAGTCTGGCAGGTATCAGGCTGAAGCTCCACTCTGCTTCCCTGAACCTGCCCAGCACTGCGCTGTCCTGGGTGCTAGTCTCCTGCTCAGGAGACAGACCTTTCTCCCTGAAGATCTGGGACAAGCGGCCTTTCCTCTCTCAGAGCAGCCTTTTTATAGGGCTGAGCCTGGCCCTGATTGGCTGTCTCCAATCCGGGCCCTGACTGGCTCCCAATAAGCCCTTCTCTTATTGGCTGCCAGACTGTACAGGCGTACTGGCCTGCTGCAGCCCCCTCTAGCATGGGGGTGGGGCAGACACCCCACCACAGACCCCTAGTAAAACAGCTCAAATTTTTACTTACAGTTATCTGCTTGCAATCAACCTGTAGAGCCAGCTTTACTCTCCAAAATTATTCAGCAAATTATTTTGAACAAGTGACAGAAAATTGTGATGTGCTTGAGGGCAATTTGCAAAGAGACAAAACTCATCAAATAAATGAGTTATGAATTATTTGCCCAGTTTTAAGATTTGATAAGGCAATTATTTACAAGTTAACAAGATAATAACCTTATTCTGAACAAAATCATATCACAAAGGTCAGAGTTACTGACTGCAAAGAAGCCTATTTTATAGCACTAAATGAATGTGGCTTTAATAATTCTTTAGCATCAGTATTAAATTAAGGTGCTGTAACTGCTATTATGAAATTTGAGAGACAAGGTGTGTGAGGTAATATTTTTTATTGGATCATCTTCTGTTATGAAAGAGACAAGCTTTCAAGCTGAAAAGCTTGTCTCTCACCAACAGAAGTTGGACTATTAAAAGATATTTACCTCACCCACCTTGCCTCTCTTATATCCTGGGACCAACATGGCTACAACAACACAATTATATCTATCTATCTATTTCAATAACATTTTCATAGAATATACATTATTAAACTTGAATTAAAGTTGAGAATATATACCTATAATTTAAAAGTAAAAATAAAACACGTAAGAAACAACAGTTATAAAACCAGGAAATTCTGAGTTACGGTTAAACTGAAAAGAAACCATATCTTCCATTTATGGTAAATTAGAACTTTGCAGTCTTAGGAGTCAGACCCTCACCTGATGTAAATCAACATAGCTCCATTAAATTAAAAGAAGATCCCAGTTTATAACAGTTGAAGATATGGGGTGAAATCTAAGCCCTGTTGAAGTAAACGGGGTCAGGATTTCACCACTAGCTCCTATATGCTAATCCACTCAAAACTACAAATAAAAATGTACGAAAATATACAACAAACATACAGGTACAATGGTGGAAGCCCATAGGATGGAGATCAGACTATCACTGAACTGCTTATAGGCAAATTTTCATCTGACTATGTGATCTGGGAAGCTGTGACCTGTTGGGAAGATACCAGATTGCCGTAGAAATTACTAGTAAACTATAGATCCAGTTACAAAGTAACAGCATAATTATTACTGTTAAGTTCATACATTTAGAACACAAGTACATGGCAGAATTGTACAGTATATGATGACCTGGTAGAATCAGAGAGACCTACAGATGCATATACAGATGAACTTTTACTGAACAGGGCACATATTCTGCATCTAAACAGACGTTAATTTCCCTTTATTTATTGGCTTCAAGTAACTTTTTAAACTTAGTTGCCATGTGCCAGCTTTGAGCATTCACATGGGAACACAGCCTCCAGTGGAACAAGTCACACAGCCACCTAATCTTTTTTTATGAATTTTTATTCCATGATCATCCTGGCTTTGCTTCACCATCCCTATACCCATGTTAGGTTTACTGCTTACCAAGGGAAAAACAATTCTCTCTCTCAGATTCCCCTAGCTGACACCAGTTTATAAATAGTACTGGTGTATACTGGTTTTTTCAGAATACAAGAAGGTCAGGAAAACATTTTCTTTTGAAATGAAAAAAGGAGGCAAAAACAAGAATTTTAATAACAGGCTTGACATGAGAGCAGCATAATACCAGCATGAATTACACTTGGTAGCAGACTTTTATTGGAAGCCCTAGATTGCTTTGTTCCTGTCCCTGACATAATATTCAAGGCTGGGTTTATGTTTATATTTGCACAGAATGGGGTTGTTCACTAGAGTCCATGCAAATCAAACACTTGATTTATGCACCGTTCCACTGGAGGGTGTAACATTAAATTTAATTTTGTGAGGAAAGCCTGAGGTGCCTCAATGCCTGTGGCTGACATTGTGAACTAGGCAGAAAGGTGCACAAGAATTCATTACTGTTTCCAATATGCGAAATGCAGCATTTGAATGAAACATTTGTCTCTTGTCAAAAGGGAACAATGTCTGTTCTCTGTAAAAATATCCCCCACTCCCACTTTGATTTTATCACCAATTCAGCATACTGGACCCTGGGGTTATGGATGCTGTTTTTTGGGGGGTGGGGACGGAAATCACATGATCTTCATTGGAATGTGGAAGCATTGCCCAGATTGGAGTGCTGCTACAAAGTACAGATATTGATGTATATAAGTTCAATGCTTCACAGCAGCAGACTCCGTTGATGCCCAAAGATGAGCATTTCGTAGCTTCATGTGATCTAATAGAATATTTTAAATTATTGCTACAGGCCTTCCCTTTTGTTTTTTATTTCAGTGGTCCTCAGATGCTCAAGCAAAAGCTCTTAATGTCCAACTGACTAGACCAATCTACAGTAGTGCTGGCCCAGAGATGAAACATCCATGCTTTACCCCAAGACAGCGACTTGGGACTTTAGCTTGTCTAAATGGGGTTTTAGGATTTTCACCCTCTCCTTCTCCTGAGTTTTGACAGATGAGCCTCAAAGATTGGCTGTTCCATTTAGATTATAATAATATCCAAACCACCTGAACCCCTTCGATCTGCAAAACTGGCTTGGAAATCTCAGCTAAATATGCTTTCTTACAAAACTTCTGATGCTTCCTGTTTCAAGTTGGGCTAGACATAAAGCAACAAACATTTGTATGGTATTCTGAAACTAGAAATTGCACGAAAGTGAAAGAGGATGCTACAAAGAAAGTTAGCCAAACTTTTTGACCACTGCTAAAAAGTTTGGTTCTGGTTCACTTGGAGAAAATGCTTATGTGGGGCAAGGAAGCTTTTATTTATCTATACATGTTCTCCCATCCCAAAGGTGGCACCCTGAAATGCCATTGGGATGAGCATCTCTTCCACACATGCCCTCTCCATACATCACTATCATCACTGGCTACATAAACAGCTGTACCCTTTTGACTGAAAAAGGCAGGCAATCTCCTCTCAGCAAGCTGGACATTGCTACTGTATTGGGGTGCAACAAGGGGTAAAGTAGACTTCACTATCCCAATGGAGACTGTGAGCGCTTCTTCCATGACATTCCCTGCCCCTGCCATCTTGAGAAATTTGAGATTCAAGATCACTCCAAAGCCCAGGTCCCCCATGTGGCAGTGCTTCTGAATGAGTCATTTGGCTTGCCAAACCTTGCTAGACTCTTGATCTGAAATTCTGAAACAATTCTCTTTGTTCAGCTAATGAACAGTATGGTGAGGAATGCACATAAAGCAAAATTGATCCACTTAATTCAACATTTGTACATATGTATGGATTTAAAGCCTTATCAATGGATTCTGGGATTAAACATTTATACCTACACTCACAAGCTGCTCAAAAATACCTCAGGGCACTATTGGAAGTTTTGTCCCTTGATTATTTTCAATTAAGAGACTGACCAATGTCTAGAGTTTGCAGCTGTTTAGAATTGGGTCTCCTGAGGGGACACCATGGCCATGACTATAACAGGATTCAAAAAAAGAACTAGATAAATTGATAGAGGAAAGGTCCATCAATGGCTATTAGCCAAGATGGGCAGGGATTTAAAACCATTCTCTGAAGTGTCCCTAGCCTCTGTTTTCCAGGAGCTGGGAATGGGCGACAAGGGATGGATCACTTGATGATTACCTGTTCTGTTCATTCCCTCTGAAGCACCTGGCATTGGCCATTGTTGGAAGACAGGATACTGAGCTAGATGGACCATTGGTCTGACCCAATATGGACGTTCTTATGCTCTTATGTTCTAAAAGAATGGCTGAGACACAGTCAAACACCAGTTGCACAACAAGCTGTGGCAGCAGAAACCCATCCCACTCAATATGAATGAGAACTGGGGAAGCAGAGACCATGAACAACTAGATGTTCTGCCCATTACTTTACTTTGAAATCACACTTTTTTTCACTAGAAAAGTAGCGAAAACAATCAAGATGACAAAACAGGAGGAAGAATAAAAGAGAGCAAGGTGGGTTACATGAGGCATAGGTACATGATTCTTCAAAGCATTGAAGTGCAGTTCAAATAAGGATTCAAAAGTTTAGACAGATACTTATCAAGATTTCTTGCCAGTGCCTATTTTAAGAGCTGGGTGGAATATGGTTTCCAATCCTGGGAGAATTTATAAGATTTTGAAAAAATTTCCTGTCCCAAATTGGGACAAAGTCAAACATTCTAAAAGCTTCACAAAGAAACAAACAAAAACAAAAATCAGATCAGGTCAACTGAAATATTTCATTTGATCATTTTGAAATGTTTGATTATGATTTCAACCTTCTTCTTTACCCCCTCCCTTATCTTTAAAATGATAAATTAAGCTAAATTTCAAAACAAAGTCATTGCCAATCAAAGAATTCAACTTTTCATTTAAAAATGTTGAAAACAGGATATTTTGATAATATTGAAAAAAAGTTTTGAGATGTAATCAAAAAGGAAATTTGTCAAAGCTGGCCCTTTCCCATGAAAAGCTTTGGTTTCAACAAATAGCATTTTCCTATGACATTTTTTAAAAATAAATATCCTACCAGTTCTAATTACTGTTATTATTTTATTGTGATGGCATCCAGAGGCTCCAGATGAGATTAGAATCCCATTGTGCTAGACACTATGCACACAAAGTAACAGATAATCCCTGTCCAAAAGATCTTACATGCCAGAACAGACAAGGAAGGGAAAACAGAGGCAAAGTAACTTGCCCAGGGTGATGCAGTAGATCAGTGGCAGAGCAAGATATTGAGGTCTCCTTTCTTTCAGTCCAGTACCCAGACCACAACTGGATCCATGCAGCTGACCTGTAAGGGTACGTTTATACAGCCCACAGAAGCAAGCCTGCCAGCCTAGATCAACAGACTTGGACTCCTGGGGGCTCATTCTACCGCACTAAAAATAGCTCTGTGTAGATGGTGCAGTTCAGGCTGGTGCTCAGGTTCTGAAGCCTAGGGAGGGGATTAGGCTGCAGCACCCCAGCTCCAGCCCAAGCTGCAACTTCAAAATGCTTTCTACGCAGTTATGTTTAGCGCAGTAGCACTAGGGTTGCTGGGTTACCAGTTTTCTACCAGAATGCCCAGTCGAAAAGGGACCCTGGCGGCTCTAGTCAGCACTGTCAACCGGGCCGTTAAAAGTCTGGTTGGTGGTGCTGCAGGGCTAAAGCAGGCTAGTCCCAACATGCCCTGGGCACCGCGCTGCGCCCCGGAAGCGACCAGGAGGTCCGGCTCCTAGGTGTGGGGGCCATGGGGCTCCACGCGCAGCCCCCGCCCCGAGCACCAGCTCTGCACTCTCATCAGCTGGGAGGTAAGCCTGCATCCCCAACCCCGAGCCCCAACCCCCTGTCCCAGCCCTGAGCCCCCCCAAACCCAGAGCCCCCTCCTGCACCTCAAACCCCTCATCCCCAACCCCACCCCAGGGCCCATACCCCCTCCAGCACCCCAACCCCCTGCCTCAACCCACAGCCCCCTCCTGCTGCAACCCAAAACCCTCACCCCCTCCCACACCCCAACCCCCTGCCCCAGCCCAGTGAAAGTGAGCAAGGGTGGGGGAATGTAATGAGCGGGGGGCAGGCCTCGGGAAGGGGCGGGGCTAGACTGTTTGGTTTTGTGCGATTAGAAAGTTGGCAACCCTAGGTAGCACAAGTGCCACAGCTGTCAACTCAGAGTGGGAGGCTCGCTTCCGCAGGCTGTGTAGACATATCCCAACAGCTGTGTGAAATCCCACTGCAATCAACGGACTCTGCATAGCAGCAGGAAGGAGTCTGGATTCAAGGGGAGGGAAGGGCCTGAGGCTGGATTTCCGGAGAGAACAGCCTTTCTCATGGAATAGCCCGGACTACTTTCTTATTAGAAGTTTGTGAAATATGAGAGTTTTTGCACATTGCACTTATGAGTGATAAAATGGTTAGGTTAAGGTTGATCTGAAACCTGTCATCCCTCAGGTCAAAGCCTCAACTGGTGAAAATCTGCTCCACTGAAGTCAATGAAACTACACCGATTTACACTAGCAGAGGTTCTAGCGTATAGTCTCCTTAAATGTGTCATCATTAACACACCTGGGGAAAGCGGGGCACAGGATATAATTATTAGTGGGATTGCTGAAAATTTTCCAGTAAACCTAAATTTAATATAGCTGAGATATAAGATATTTAAGTCAAAACAGTCACGTTCCATATCAAGCATCAGGATTACTAGCATACTTGATGAAAGTTAAAAAGCCTTTCCATGCTTTAATTGAATTGCAGAAACTTCTTATTTCCTTATTATTATGCATGTGGCATTTGGCCCACTGCTAAGCAGGAAGAAGCAGTTAATCCCTGCAGTTTAAAGTTTGTTAAAAATGCACATCACTGAACATTTTGAAACCCTGAAATATTACATCCTACAATGTTTGAAACAGAGAAATAGGTGCATGTTCATAAAAGGCTCCATCCCTTGCTCTTTCATATACAATAGACTCAAGATTTATCTGCAAAAGAACTTGAGGGAGATGATGCCACTGAACAGAACAGGGCTTTGTAACTGAGAACATAAATGTCCTCAACTCCCACTGAAATCAATGGGACCTGAAGGCAAGCAGCACCTCACTGGATCAGGGCATCAATGTAAAAACAAAAACAAAAAAAAAGACACACGATACAATATCTGTAACATTTGAGCAGAGGTGAAAGTAAGCCGGTACGCCCCGGTATGGCGTACCAGCAAGAGCTGGTGTGCCGTACCGGGGTGGCCCGGCTTCCCCAGGGGGCAATTTAAAAGGCCTGGGGCTCCCAGCAGGGGCTAGAGACCCCGGCCCTTTAAATTGCCACCAGAGCCCCATTGCTGGAGCCCTGGGGTAGGGCTGTGGGGCTCTGGCTGCTATTTAAAAAGTCCGGGGCTCCCGCTGCTTCTATCGTCCCGGCCCTTTAAATAGCCGCTGGAGCCCCGCCGCCACTACTCCAGGGCTCCAGTGGCTATTTAAAGGGCTGGGGCAGTACAAGCAGGGGAGCTCCGGGTCCTTTAAATAGCCCCCAGAGCCCTGCTGCCTCTGCCGCCCCGGTCCTTTAAATAGCCGCTGGAGGCCCGCCACTTCCCCAGGGCTCTGGAAGCTATTTAAAAGGCCGGGGCTGTAGAAGCAGGAGATCCTCTGGCTCTTTAAATAGCCCCCGGAGCCCTGGGCTGCTGCTGCTAGCCCAATGGGGGGAGGTGGAGGAAGAGGAGGAGGAGGAGGAGGAGGCACTTACCTTACAGGGTGGGCTGGGGCTGGCTCTGACCCCCCTCAGCTCCGCCCTTCTGCCCTAGGCCCCGCCCCTTCTGGGGGCCAGAGCTGGCCCCAGTGTACTGGTAAGTCACTGGACTTACTTTCACCCCTGCATTTGAGACTCTATATATGTTCCTATGCACACCTATGCCTTCCTTTAGGATTAATGGTGGTTAATGAACACATCAAGAGGTGAACTGAACCCTCTGAGTTTTTGTTTCTTTTGCCCTACAAATAACTGATCATACAGGATGCAGCTCCATAGGCTGGAGTTCCTGCAATGCACCTCCTCCAACAAATCAAAGGTTAGGCCAGGCTACTTTGTCCCTGAGATGCTCCTGCATTGATTGAGAGACTGAACCATGCTTGGCAGTCACTGATCCAAAGAGGATCAAGAGAATGGGCAAGGGCTGATTGAGGCTGCTCCGTAGATCATAGTCCTTGGAGGTCAGTTTTCAGCTACTTCGGTGCTAAAGGGGACAGCCAGTGCAGGAGGTAGACTAATTCAAAACCACACCAACAACTTGTGACTTGAGCAAGGCATTTAGTGGACATGCTAAAAAATGTTTATTCAGCAATTGCAATCTCCTTGGAATACTGAGCTAGCTCACTACTTGCTTTCAGAGGATGAAGGGCTACCATTTTTCAGCAGTGTGACAATTTATTCAAATGTCTGAACAGCTCTTATAACAATCCAGCATAGAGCTTGTTTCCACTCATTTCTTAGCAGGAAGGTATTATACGACATGCATCTCAAGTAAAGTCATTTCTGTTTTGCACAGTCTAGCACATTAGACTTTGGGTAAAAATTTTAAAAGTGCTTCAGTTACTTAAGAGTTTAAATCCTACTGAAGGTTAATGTGACTCAGGCCTGGTCTACACTAGGCGTTTATGTCGAAGTTAGCGCCGTTAAATCGAATTAACCCTGCACCCGTCCACACTGCGATGCTATTTAGTTCGACATAGAGGTCTCTTTAATTCGACTTCTGTACTCCTCCCCGACGAGGGGAGTAGCGCTAAATTCGACATGGCCATGTCGAATTAGGCTAGGTGTGGATGGAAATCGACGCTAATAGCTCCGGGAGCTATCCCACAGTGCACCACTCTGTTGACGCTCTGGACAGCAGTGCGAGCTCGGATGCTCTGACCAGCCACACAGGAAAAGCCCCGGGAAAATTTGAATTTGAATTCCTTTTCCTGTCTGGCCAGTTTGAATCTCATTTCCTGTCTGGACATCGTGGCGAGCACAGCAGCACTGGCAACGATGCAGAGCTCTCCAGCAGTGATGGCCATGCAGTCTGTGAATAGAAAGAGAGCCCCAGCATGGACTGATCGTGAAGTCTTGGATCTCATCGCTGTGTGGGGCGATGAGTCCGTGCTTTCCGAGCTGCGATCCAAAAGAAGGAATGCAAAGATCTACGAGAAGATCTCTAAAGACATGGCAGAGAGAGGATACAGCCGGGATGCAACGCAGTGCCGCGTGAAAATCAAGGAGCTGAGACAAGGCTACCAGAAGACCAAAGAGGCAAACGGACGCTCCGGATCCCATCCCCAGACATCCCGTTTCTACGAGGCACTGCATTCCATCCTCGGTGCTGCCGCCACCACTACCCCACCAGTGACCGTGGACTCTGAGGATGGGATACTGTCCACGGCCGGTTCCTCAGACATGTTAGGGGACGGGGAAGATGAGGAAGGAGATGAGGAGGGCGAGGCAGTTGGCAGCTCTCACAACGCTGATTTCCCCGACAGCCAGGATCTCTTCATCACCCTTACAGAGATCCCCTACGAAGCGTCCCCAGCCATTACCCCGGACACAGAATCTGGTGAAGGATCAGCCAGTAAGTGTTGTAAACATCTAAACATTTATTTTTAACAAAACAGGAATATTAACAATTAAAAGAATGGGTTGTTCATGATTAGTGTGCCCTAGGCGCTTAACGGTTTAGTAAGGGGCAGTGCAAGTTTTGAAAAGAAATCTAGCAATGTCCGGTTTTCAGTGATTGTCCTGCACAAGCCGCTCTACTGTGTATTCCCTGCTACTGCAGCTACAGTAAAATGCGGTCTATATGTGCGGGGATAGAGCAGTAATCCTCCTGGGACATCTCGATGAAGCTCTCCTGGAGGTAACTTGAAAGCCGTTGCATGAGGTTCTTGGGGAGAGCGGCCTTATTGGGTCCTCCGAAGTACGACACGTTGCCGCGCCACGAGATTATCAGGTACTCGGGGATCATTGCTCTGCACAGCAGGGCGGCATACGGCCCTGGTCTTTGGAGGCTTTCCCGGAGCATTCTCTCTTTGTCGCTCTCGGAGATCCTCATCAGGGTGATGTCGGCCATGGTGACCTGCTTTTAATTAGGTAGGGGAATGTTAGTGTTGGGACTGCTTTCCCGTTCCTTTACAGAACTGTCACCGCTGGTTTGCAGCCACGCGGTGGAGGCGGGAGAGGGGCAGCCGAAAGGGATCATTCCCGGGGACAGCCGCGAGGGGGTGGGACAGGGGCAGAGTTCCCGCTTGCCGGATTGCTGGCAGCAGGGACTGACATTGATTTAAATGTGAAATGAGGCCAGTGGTAATATAAAAGTTTTAAACTGCCACAAGTGTACGGCTTACCATGTCTGCCTGCAACAGAAATTCCGTTGTGCTGCCTCGCTTCTCAAATGTGCTGTTCAAGACCCCAGGCACAGAATGCGAAGGCCGAGAATTCGACCTTGTGCTGAGTGCGCATGTGAAAGGTGCTGTGCATGGTCTTGTTCACAGAGAAAGACTATGTTCTTTGTTCACAACTACATTTATCTTTCAGAGGAATTCACTCCCTTTTTCCCATTTCCACAGCCCCGTCTGCGACTGTCTCACAACCTAGCCTGGAATCACACTCCCAGAGGCTAGCGCGGATTAGGCGTAGGAAGAAGAGGACACGGGAGGACATGTTCTCTGAGCTTATGGCCTCTTCCCAAGCCCAGGCAGCACAGCAGACCCAGTGGCGGGAGAACTTGACCCGAATGCACCAAGCCAACATGGATCGGGAGGAGAGGTGGCGGCAGGAAGACCAGCAGGCGACTCAAACGCTGCTTGGACTACTGAGGGAGCAAACGGACACGCTCCGGCGCCTTGTGGATGTTCTGCAGGAACGGAGGCAGGAGGACAGAGCCCCGCTGCAGTCCATCTCTAACCGCCCTCCCCCGCCACCAAGTCCCATACCCACCTCACCCAAAGTGCAAAGAAGGAGAGGCGGCAGAGTCCCTGCTAACTCTCACTCCACCCCTGCAGAGAGCTCTAGTAGCAGAAGGCTCTCATTTCCCAAAATTTGAAAAGTTCTTTCCTTCCCGCCTGACACAAGCCCACGTCCAAGTTTCACCTCCCAATGCCATGTGTAGTTGATAATAAAAAATTCGTTTCTGTTAACTACTGTTTCAATCATGTTCTTTTGGAGGAGGAGGGGAAAGGGGGTTGGAAATTGGACAGGACAGTCTCCTTTGGCAGGGTACATAGTCGGGGGCAGGCACAGCAGCAGGGCACATACACAGTGCAGTGATGCAGTGACTAGTTGCCCCGGTTAGTCTGGGAGGTTGTTTTGATGTAATGTTGGGGGGGGTGGGTTGCTCTGTGACTTTGTGGCGGGGGAGGGCAGTTACAGATCTTAAGCGCCGGTCCTTAGACAGGATCACAGAGCCACACAGCATGGGATCTGTAACCGTCCTCCCCCTGCCACAAAGTCAAATAGACCTCCCATACACACAGTCCCGATCAGGAGGGGTGACAGGCTCCGTTGAAACAAGCATCCCACCGCAGCGGAGCCTGTCAATCCTTGAGTTTAGAAGCTGCATTCGCATCACAACACTAGACCCGCCCCGCACCACAGTCTGCGTCCCAGTTTTAAAAAATTCCCGCTAAAACAGTATTAAAGAAAACGGTGTGCTTTAACAAAGTAGAACTATTTTTATTTCGACACGTGTGTTGGAGGGGGGGTGAAGGGGGTATGTAACTGGATAGGATAGTCAACATTACCTGGGTAAAGAAACGGGGGCAGGTTTAGCTTCTCAGTACACAAACTATAAAATCACAGGTTACCCTGCTCACTCAGGAACTTTGCTTTCAAAGCCTCCCGGATGCACAGCGCTTCCCGCTGGTCTCTTCTAATCGCCCGGCTGTCTGGCTGTGAGTAATCACCAGCCAGGCTATTTTCCTCAACCTCCCACCCCGCCATAAAGGTCTCCCCCTTGCTCTCACAGAGATTGTGGAGCACACAGCAAGCTGCTATAACAATGGGGATATTGGTTTCGCTGAGATCACAGCGAGTCAGTAAGCTTCTCCATCTCCCCTTGAGACGGCCAAAAGCACACTCCACCACCATTCTGCACTTGCTCAGCCGGTAGTTGAAGAGTTCTTTTTCAGTGTCCAGGGCGCCAGTATAGGGCTTCATGAGCCAGGGCATTAGCGGGTAGGCTGGGTCCCCGAGGATGACTATAGGCATCTCCACATCCCCAACAGTTATTTTGTGGTCCGGGAAGTAAATACCTTGTTGCAGCCGTCTAAACAGACCAGAGTTCCTGAAAACACGAGCGTCATGAACCTTGCCCGGCCATCCCACGTAGATGTTGGTAAAACGTCCCCTGTGGTCCACCAGTGCTTGCAGCACCATGGAAAAGTATCCCTTTCGGTTAATGTACTGGGTGGCCTGGTGGTCCGGTGCCAGGATAGGGATGTGAGTTCCATCTATGGCCCCACCGCAGTTTGGGAATCCCATCGCTGCGAAGCCATCTATGATCGCCTCCACGTTTCCCAGGGTCACTACCTTTGGCAGCAGTACATCAACGATTGCCTTCGCTACTTGCATCACAACAACCCCCACGGTAGATTTGCCCACCCCAAACTGGTTCGCGACTGACCGGTAGCTGTCTGGCGTTGCAAGCTTCCACAGGGCTATGGCCACTCGCTTCTGTACACTCAGTGCAGCTCGCAACCGGGTGTCACTGCGCTTCAGGGCAGGGGACAGCAACTCACAAAGTTCCAGGAAAGTTCCCTTCCGCATGCGAAAGTTTCGCAGCCACTGGGATTCATCCCAGACCTGCAGCACTATGCGGTCCCACCACTCAGTGCTTGTCTCCCGTGCCCAGAATCGCCGTTCCACGGCATCAACATGACCCATTGCCACTGTGATGTCCTCGGCGCTGGGTCGCCTGCTTTCTGACAGGTCTGTGCTACTCTCAGACTTCAGGACATCACCGCGGTGCCGTAGCCTCCTTGCCTGACTTTTCTGCATCTGCCTCAGGGAAACCTTTATGATAAGCTGCGAGACGTTGAGAGCGGCCACAACTGCAGCGATGGTCGCAGCGGGCTCCATGCTCGGAGTACAGTGGCGTCCGCGCTGTCAATGACTGGAAAAGCGCGCGAACTGTTTTCCCGCCGGCGCTTTCAGGGAGGGAGGGCGGGAGTGATGGACGGATGACGACAGTTTCCCAAAAGCACCCTCGACTCATTTTGTTACCCAGAAGGCATTGCCGGCTACACCCAGAATTCCAATGGGCAGAGGGGACTGCGGGAACTGTGGGATAGCTGACCACAGTGCACCGCTTCGAATGTCGACGCTATCACCGTTAGTGTGGACGCACAAAGTCGAATTACTGTCCTTAGTGTGGACACACACGTTCGACTTTGCAATATCGATTACAAAAATTCGATGCAAGTAAAATCGAACTACTCTCGTAGTGTAGACAAGGCCTCATGCTCCTAAACAACTTAAGCATTTTTGAAAATGGGTCTTAATAGAAAATTTACAAGTCATCTAAGAGCTTTAGGAGCCTAATTCCCATGCTTCATTACTGGATGAAGGCTGAACTGCACCACTCCTGCAGAAATGACGAAAAATATAAAACCATGGCAAGGAGTTTGAAACTTACCCAGCAATGGAATGGAATGCAACATTAACAAACTCACTGGTTCTTCCCAGTGTAAATATGCTGGAATGTTACAGCACAACCAGAATTTTTGTCTATTGAATTCTCTTACACACAAACCAAACTATAATGAAAATGTAGCATCTTGCCCACGCATTTAGCTTGCAAATAACAAGAGAGTTGAGCTGATACTTTCAGATTTATGACAGATCTGTCTGCCTTCTACATGCATTTTATAGGCATTCACAATAAATTAACTACTAAAGGCCAGCTCCATAGACATAACATTACACATCGCCAAGTAGGAGACTTGGGTATGAATTCCAGGCGTGGTCATCTCACTCACTAAACCAATAAAGGTTAGGAGCACCCCCGACTCCTGAATGACTCAGGAGCAGCAACATCTGTAAGCCCATGAGCTACTTTACTGAAGCTCTGAAGGGAGTTTAGTCCATTAGCAGCCAAAGGAAAGTGGGAGTGATCATGCATAACCCAGTGGTGGCTTTTCACTTGAGGGCATTGGATGGGTTTCACAGAGAATCCCATTCAATCTCCGTTGGCCAGAAGAATGGTTGTGCCACACCAGGGTCTTTAGTGTGTGGTGTAAATTGGAGAATAATGCAATTCTTAGGTTTTTGACAAGACAGAGGGATCCTGCTCCCCTACCCCACCCTACCTGCATCTGCATAGCAGCATGAAACATTAGGGCTGGGTGGGAATTGGATCTTTCATTTTGCAAGGAATATTTAACGTTTTGGGGGGAAATTCTAGTCCAAAACAAAATGAAAGCAAAGAAAATTTGAAATTTCCCATAAAACAAAATTCCTCAAAAAAGCTTAGTTTCAGGTCGGTTGAAAATTTTTGTTTAGATAAAATCTAAGTTTTTCTTTCTGATTTTGACTTTATTTTATATTATCTAAAATAAAAAGGTTGAAACAAAAAAGCAGTTTCAAATGGAAAATCAAAATGTTCTATTCGGAAGAGGTTTTGAAACATAACATTTCAACCTCATCAAAAAAAATTTTTTTTTAAATTCAAAAACTTTTCTGCAAAATGTTTAGATTTCGATGAATTGGCATTTTCTGTTAGAAAAATGTTATGTGGGAAAATTACAAGTGTAATATTGTGGAAGGGCGAAAAAGGGTTGCATCTATTTTCCCGCATTTGCATTCTATGGGAGAACTCCAATCTCCACACAAGCCAACTAAGACCTCCAGCTATTTTAATACACAATATTGGAGGACCTTAAAAATAAAATCCCAAGCAGTGACCTGCATTAGTGCAATGACATTTTTAAAGTGCTGGTCAGAATCAGCACTTCATTTTCTATAATGTGCAATGATCGTCACTATATTTTTAAAATCACCTCAGATGAAAGGGCCAAAGAATAATTGGGTCAGAGAAAGAGGAAAAAGGAAAGAGTGCTGGAAAGAGATCAGAATAGGACCTCAGGAGGTTCTGAGCCCAAATTCTAAAAACAAAGCCCCTAGAGCCAAATTCTGCAGTTTTTTCACAGGCAAAAGCATTAATGAATAGGAATTTTACCCATTAAGACCTTCAGGATTTGGCCCATCTCTTATGCTTTGTTTCATTTCACATGCAATCTAAACAACTGCACATACCTTATCACATCATCTGTGTTTTATAAGCATAGTTTTGATCCCAGTCCCCCACATGGCAAGGATTCATGATTAAATTATCTCCAAGCCCAACAGAACAGCATTATCAGAAAAAGAGGATGGCTGGGTTTGGGTAAAGTGATAAAACAGATAGAAGTCTTTTAATTAAGTTATTGTTTTCTTTACTATAGTACAACTGCATCCAGAAATTGTTCTTATGATAAGCTGTTGCACATTACATGAACCTTCTACTATATTTAGTCTTTTTGTCTTTCGTTATTCATCCAGTCTTTTCTTAGTGTTGTTGTTTTTTTTAAATCCCCTTGTATTGGCCTCCAGAGTCTGTTTGGAGCAATACTGTGAAGCAAATGACCAGACATAATGACTTTCCAAGGTCCTTGTGATTCCTTATTAACATTCAGTTAGCATAAGTCCTGACTTTATTATTGACTACATTGAATACACAATACACTGACCTCTGCCATCTGCAACTAAATCTCTTCCTGCAGATCTATCAAAGTGATTTCATACACAGAAGAAGTAGAAGAAAACAAAGCAGCAGCTACTTGTCTTTTCTGTCCCAAGAAACTTTTAACACTCTGAGGGAAAGGCTGCCTTTCCTAATGCTCTTTTAGAGTAATTAGTTTTCCCATGCCTTCATCACTATTGCTAAATATTGGAGCATATTCTCAAGGGGGGAAAACATACCATACTAAAAAACAAAAATCTTGGTAGAACCAAAGTAAGGATGGACAGCAATATTATGGACTAACTTCTACTCTGTGCTTAGGCTGGTCAAAGAAAAGGGTCCCAACACCTCTTTCAGGTGTTTCACCCGTGTCTCTTTATTTACAGTGCTTAGTGCAATCCCAATTCACCCAACACCGGTCCCCACACTGACCCTTTCCTGGGTCTTCTCGCCCTTAAGGCTTTCTGCAGCCGGTAGAGACAGAGCTGCAGTCCCCCTATCTTCTCCCCTGGCTGGCCTCCTCACTGAGCCTTTCCCTGGTATCTCCTTCCAGTCACCAGCGCAGCTGGTTCCACTTGACTCAGCTGATTCCCCTGAGCCTGCCCTAGTTACGGCCTGCAGCTGAGCTCCTTGATGAGTGTCTGGGCCCCCGCACCCGGTGGCTCTGCCGGGAAGCAGGGGAGGAGCTACCCCTTTGGCAGGGCATCCAAGGCCAGCCCTGCCACAGATATGGATTAGGCAGTCTGGGCCACCCTCTAGGACGTGCACACACCTAGTCTATACTTAAACTTCCTATTCTTTTTGTTGCCCCCACCTTCCCACCCAGTTCTGTCCTTTTTACACTGTAAGATCTTTGGAGCAGGGACTGTCATTTATTATATAAAGTGCCTAGCACAGGGATTGGCAACCTTTGGCACGTGGCCCATTGGCCTGGAATGGCGTACCGCGGCCAGTGGGAGCTGCGAAATAAGTAATAGTAATGACAAATAAGAACCAGACAGAACTGGAAAGCCTCATGAGGCTTTTCTTTTCATATATGACCATGAAGTCCATCAACAAAATTAGCAAGGCTGTGACTTTCATGGGACCCAGTTCTCTTACACCAGGTTTACACTGCTGTAACGATTACTCCACTGGGCCAAATTATGCTTTTGTGTATCCTGATGAATATCTAAAATAACACCATTGATTTCAATTGAATTGTTCCATATTTACATGAAAGCACAATTTGATGCAATTGGTTTTGATTCACACTGGAGTAAGTTAGATCAGAGCTTTTATTGTTGATTTTGCAGTAGCACCCTGGAGTTCAGTCCTGGACAAAGACCCCAAAGTACTAAGAGCTGTACAAACACAGGACAACAAGGAACTTACAATACAGCTTCTAGGTTCCTTGACCCCCTTCACTGGAGCCATAGGCAGCACTAGCCAACAGCCACGTGCAAATTAAAAGCAGTGGTCCTGCCTCAGAAGCAGTGTGGTATCATATTTGTCTAATGGTATTCTTCACTAGGAACATCAGAAATATGCAAGTGAATACCAACATGCAGGCATGGTAAAAGCACCTTGGCCTGGTCTATACTAGTCCTTCCACTGTTGTTAGCACCGGTGACTAACAGTAGGAGATTTTGTACGTTCTCCATGAGTGAAAGACCCTAGATAATGGTGCCTAGGCCAACCCTTTATCTTCACAAATAGGCTTATTCTCACATGTAGTCACAGGGGACTGCACACAAGAGTAAGCCTATGTACAACAGTAACTGTCTGCAGGATCAGGACCCTCACAGTGCAAATGTAACAGGTTCAAATTCTGTTAAGGTTTCATATTGATTAATATTTTCATCACCTTTCACCCGTCAGTGATTACAGATTAAATTTATTCTTGACACTTTTGTGGTGGTGGAAAAAAGTAGCATCTAATTCAAAACATTTCAGCTATAAAATGCCAGCCTGGTAAAAGTGTCCATCCAGATAAAGATGGGACAGATTGATAAAAATGAGCATGATAGAAAAGGGCTAACATAGTTAAAATGTTTATGTTAAAACAAGATACAGCTTGGAATACTTTGACCTGCTAGTGGGCATTTCATCTTTTTCAGTAACAAAAGCCAGGTCTAGAACTAAAAAATGTCCTACAATTTGGGTATAAACATTTCTCCATTAAAAAAAAAAAAACACCAGCTGAAATTAATTTGATCCTCTCATATTAAAATGAATAGGTCTATAAGAAAACCACTAAATTAAAGACTAATGTTTCAATGCTTGATATTAACAGAGCAACAAAACCCAATACTTCCCACCAAGATCAGACCTGAATGGTAGCACTAGTGGCCTTTTTCTAACTTGGCTTTCAGTTACTGCAGTGACCCCCAGAAGCTTTCATTACCATTCCCTCTGACTTCTAAGCTTCTCCTGGCTCCTCTCATATGTATACATTAACTTGCCAACTAAACTAGTTTATATTAAAATGTCTACAAAGCAAAAAAAAAAAACATAAGGAATGAGATTGAAATACCATCCTTAAGGGTAGTGTTTAGATACTTTAAATTATATAGAGACTTGGTAGAATTTGGGGGGGGGTTTATATATAATTTCCACAGATATCATCTATGGGTTTTTAAAAGCATTTCCCCCCACTTTTTAGTAATTTAAATTTTCACTGTTGTGGGAGATTATGGAGTATGTGGTCAGACAATTGTTTAATGACAGTAGACACTAAGTTTCAAAAAGTTAAAGCTTTATAACTATTAAAATAAAAATTGTCAATATCAAAATATACAAAGTAAATAGCCTAAATATACAAAGTAAATAGACTAAATAGCCTAATGAATTCTCCAGCAGCATTTTTCTTACTTTGCCTATCTGTACATACCTATCATCATGGGTGAAAATATTTTTTAATCATTTTGTGTGTGTACAATGAAATCAATGTTTAGCTTCATTTACCAATGAAAATCTAATCCTTCCACGCCTAATTAAATAGTCCTCTACTAAGGGTGTCCAGGATAGCTGGTGATTTTATTTAGCATTATTTACCAAGTAGACCCTGATTGCTTGATTCCTGTTGACTTCAATGGAACTTAAGATCTTTCTTAAAGGTAAGCATGTGCTGCTTTGCTGAATCAAGACCTTGGAGCCTGACTTCAGCATGCCCTAACATAGCATCTTTCACAGTTACCAAGGTGCGGTAACACAGATAGCTTGTTAGCCACAAAGAAAGGCACGATCTTCTCTAACAATAGTGAAATGTTAAAGAAAATGACAAGTAGGGGTTATAAATACAAAGCTAATATTCCACACACACATAATGGGGTAGAGGTGTGATGAGTTCAGTGTTAATGGTAACATTTTTAACCTAATTCTCATGTTCAGAGGCAAGATGGTGAGTGTAGAGGAGCAACAGCTAGGGTGGGAGCAGTAATAAATTAATGGTGAAATTATTTCACCCTAATGCAAAGCCCATGCAACTATAGTGTTATTACACTGTTGTCGGTGCCAGGGAAAGTTTTTGCTTCCTTGTTAATGTCTTGAACCAACAATGCACTTCATGGCAAAGGCCAGGATACTCACGTCAGCTTTAGACCTTGTCAATGCACTGGTGACCAGATTTTTACCTTGACACAGCTTTTTGAGAAGACGGCTGAATTTAATAATCTGTGCACATCACTTTTTAATAGATTTCTGTCAGGCTTCTGACTCGGCGCATTGAGCAAGTTTGTGCGATGTAATGAGGTGACTCAGTGTACCTGGAAAGATAGTGTCATTGATAGAAGTGGTCTTTAATGGAATGGAAAGCTGTGTTCAAGTTAATGGCAGATACATGGCATGGTTTCTTATCTCTACAGAAGTTCGGTAAGTCTGCCTTCTGTCACCATTATTGTCCAGTGTTTGGTTGATAGATAAGCTTGAGGAGGCAGCTGTGAGTGGCACTGAGCTGAACACAAGTCCGTTTCAAGATCTTGAATATGCTGATGACCTTCTCTTGTTGGTTCAGTCTGGTGAATCATTGCAATGATGACCACCAGTCTGGCTGGGCAAGATACAGCGCACATTGATCTGGGTATTAATCCAGGCAAAACCTTGCCTTTACTATCAAGCAGCCTCTAGCTCCAGATTACAACCAGCTCAGTATTAACTTGTCAGGATGGGACACTAAGCAGGTGGCAAATATCAAATATTTGGATGGCACTGTAGATAGTGCTGGAGAATTCTCAAAAGATGTAGACCCTTGTATAGTAGCAGTTATTGCTGTGTTTTGGGTCCTTCTGTGGGCACATTACGATATAAAGCTTGCTACGAAGCTGCAAATCTATAGAACCACGGATATACCAATTCTATGGTACAGAAGTAAAACATGGGCGCTGAGGAAGCCTGAAGGACATTGGATTGACATTTTCAATTCATCATCTTCATCAACTGCTCCCTATCAAGTGGCAGAAATAAGGATATTTGAAGCTGAATTCAGCAACTGCCTCTGTCAGCACTGATTTGGTTTTGGCAGATTCCTTGGTGTAGACATATTAGAGTGAAAGACCAATGAATTCAAAGCACAAGTACCACGGAATGCCGCTACATAGTCAGCAATTACGTGGGTCACAAAAGCCTTGGCAGCATGACAAGATTGTCAGCGATGGACATAAACTGACATATCCAGCCAGACCAGCTTAAGCGCCTTTTTAAAGATTGAGCTGGATGGCGCTGCATTCGCTAGGAGGTCATGTCCTTTTGGGATTTGCCACAGTTCTGACAATGAGGGCAAAACCCATTCAAAATCACTGAAGTCCCGCTTAAATTCTATTTTGATGACTTACATGAGACTTAATTTTACTGGCCTTGCACCAGCTTCTCACCTTCAATGAGAAGCAGAATTTTGAATCAACTGCAGCCTAAAGCATTGAGGAAGCAGGAAGAAAAACAAAGAGACCAACGGCAAAGTTTTAGCATGCACTTCACTAGAGGTGGTTGGAAGAGTTTTTGACTAAATGAAATATACCATTTTGTGGAAATTTTTGGTTTTGACAAAGTTTTCATTAAGAACATTTTTTGTATCGGAGATAGAGAGAATGAGAGAGAGACCTCTCACACTCCATACCTGGTGGGTTAGGACACAGGCCTGGGATGTGGGAGACCCGCTGATTCAGAGTAATCTGGGATGAAAAAATGCATTAAATCAGCCCGAGCAGAGACTGAAGCCTGGGATCTTCCACATCCTAGGCAGGTACCCTAACAACCAGGCTAGGCCCCTGGTTGCCCCCCAAAAATAAATAAAGATAATAATTAAAAAAAAAAAGCTCTGTGGTTTCAATAAAAAAAGTTTTGAATCATTCTAATGCGAAATGAAAACTAATTTTGAAGCCTTGAAAGCTGCTGCAAAATAGAACTGTTGTCTCCCAGCCAGCTGTACAGGACATGTAATAATGCCAGACAAAACACCCCAAACAAACCAGCATCAGGAACAAAGGGTGGGAAATGCCTGCCTTCCACCAAAATCCATAGAGAAGCTGCTCCACTGGGCCTCTGCAACAGGAACTGCAAAGGTCATTCCTGAGATGCGCCTTCCAGGTAAGGGTATAGTGAGCATGCTTTGCCAATGTGCTAACAGGCACCTGGGCCCATTATTTGTGCTCCTTACAATGCACAGTTAATAGCCTGGCTGGCAACAACCCCATGCATTTGCAGCAGAAACTTGTGGCTGTTTTGGTCTCAGCTGCATGTTTGTTCAGAGTGTGGGCCTATTACAGCTGTCAAGCCACGGAGTGAATTAAAGTTGTAGCTACAAATACTCTCAAATCAATAGGAATTTTAAAAACAAACACCCAAAAGATATGGCAAGTGAAAGTCAAAATGAGAGTCACATGACCTTATTTTCCATTTTATTACCTGTCTTTTTCTACTTGTTTCCCATCCATGTTGTTCTGTATGGTGTCATGCTTCTTCCCCTCTCATTTTGTGGTGTAATTCTGTCTATTTAGGTTCTTAGATGGCCCTTCATAAGAGCACCTCCAAGGTATATATAGATTTACCCTCACAACCTCCTTAAGAGGTAATGAAAAAAATATTACATCCATTTTACCAGACAGGACACTGAGGTTCAGAGAGACATGAGTGACTAGCCTAAGAGCACAAAGGAGGTTTGTAATAGAGCTAGGAATAGAACCCTGATCTCCTGAATCCCAGTCCAGAGTCTTCACCATAAAATCATACCTTCCTTTTGGTATGCCTTTTTCATTTAATCCTAGGTAGTGAGTGCATACTGCTGTGTTCCAATTCTGAATTGGCACTTCAGATATGCAGACATGCCAATTCATCTCTGTGCAGAAATACTGGCGACCTTGCATTAGCCTTCAACTAGAGCACATTTCAAATGATCCGTTCTCCAGAAAATATAGAATCACCACATAAACTACTCTAACAACCAGAGAATTCACTAACATTATCTCTCTGATTTTCCTACATCCAAACTATAAGGATTATTTTTTTAAAAAAGACATTGCTCCGCTAGAAATCACAGAAACTAACAAACCCCCAAATCATTTGGATTTAATCTTCCTTTATGTTTCAGTTACAGGGCAAACCTGACTATATTAATGAAGAAATGAAGATGTGAATTTGTATATGGATCTCAAGATTTGCTGTCTACTCTCCCTGCTACTAAGAACTTAAAAAAAAAATCTAAAATCCTTTACAAATCCCCATTAACTATCATAGAGGAGGAACTTGTATTTCATTGACTGTAGTTTATGCAAATGGAATCAGAGGAATTAACATATTGGAAGGAGCTGACATTTGTCCTGATATATTGAATCGTTAGCATGACAGAATCACTTAAGCTGGATCTACTAACATCAGGTTTCCTCTCATTATTGACCCCTGCAGAGTAGCCCTGACAAGTGGAACTGCTGCAAAGTTCATTAATAATGTGGAATAAATCAATTGTTCGGGAAATACTGAAAACAGATGACACTGAACTCACACTTTTTGCAAATTCAGCACAAACCAGTTTCCATCAAGGACACCTGCTGTAAAAATGTCCTTTTCTGACCTATTTTCAGGGACTACACTTCTTCACCACTGCCCTTTTTAGGCAACTCTTGGGGTGCACAGTATTGTTGTCAGTATGGGAATAGCTCATTTGCTATTAAATAAAAGCAGTATTATCTAGTATACAGTAGTACCCATGGACAGAGGCATTTTGGCTTAATGATCGGCATACCTGATGTGAACTATGGACAGAAATCATAATCCATGACCCAGTTTTACTTTCATCCATGAAGAACACAAAAACGATATGGGTAGGCCTAGCTGGTTAAAGGAACACCGGCAAAGCTGGAAGAATCACACTTTAACTTATTTCTTTACTTACATTTGTTTGTAGTGTCCATGTAACTCCCTATGCCTTCATTTTCAAAATAAATGTTCCAAGGAACAAAGTCAAGATAAAAAGAACCAGATTCAAAATCAAATTCCCTTGCTTGTGTTACTAATAATATGTAAGGGTCCAAATTCTGCAATACATATTAGAGCTCAAAGCAAAATATTGACTTGTTTAACGTTGTATTTTGCTGCTCACAGAATGTCCATTAGCAAATTGTGATTTCCATTAATGTACTTATTATTCAAATTTACTCCAGTTTGGGGAAATGTTGTTTCTTTATGGATATATTTTACCTTTTTGTTCTGTGGTCTGAAAATAGTTCTGTGTGAGTATTTGACACATCCTAATTGCACCTTAGTCTCTGTTTGAAAGCTGTGATTGGTCATATAGTATTACTCCCATTTCCTGGTTGGATGAACATAATTCTTACATAATCAGGAGGAAAGCTTGAAGAAACCACTGAGTCACTGAATCTCTCAGGGAAAGACAGCAATTTAGGGAAGAAAGCAGGTACACAGAGTTAGGAACGTTAGACAATTGTAAACTTTCCCCCTCTGGAACACACATGTTTTGCCAGAGACCTAATTCCTAGAAACATTAGGTTACTTATCATTTGTTGGCTGGGTGCAAGGAGTTCTCTCTCATCACATTCATGTGTACAGGCATAGTTACAAAGAGTACAGATCTTTGTCATGTTAATTGCTTCTGTGGCAGGGCTCTACCAAAGGCTTTTGGGAATTTGGGCCTCTGCTGAGTGCCCCATCCCATATTATTCTGGTGTGAATACTTGAGTTTAAGCTTGAACATTCTATAATTTTGGCATAGAGAATTTTACTTTCCACAAGCATTTTAGCCAGTAATATCTGATTGTTCAATGGTCCCCAAGAGTCAAATTCAAATGAGGTGAGAGGACAACACGTGAAATTACATTTTACATTTGAGAGAATACTCACTGAAAAGTATAGTATTAGTTCAGCCTTAGTCTCTTCTTAGGCAGAATTCCCAATAAAAGCAATGGGAATTTTGCCTTAATAAGGACAGAGTAAGAACTGAAGGATTTGGCCCTTGTTTATTACAAGTAAAAGAATTTTAAAAACAGTTTTCTTTAACAACAGTATGTTCTTTATTTACTTCATGCATTTCGCTCATGCGGATAGGGAACCTGACTAGCCAGTTCCATGTGTTAATGCATGACCACTAACATACAATGCAGTTGTGTTTAAGTTTCCAATATTTGTGGGAATGTTTACGTTTATTAAAAATATAGGCCTGGTTCCTGCGCCCACGCAAAATCAATTGCAGGATCAGGCCAATACAGTTTAAATTTTTTAAAATGCAATGTAAACAATCTATTTTGTAGCAGTTTTGTAACTATTTTAAAACAAAAATCTATTTTTTTTTGTGTATACTGCTTGACAGTGCCACTTCTCTCCTTTACCAACTCCCCATCCCAATAGTAATAAGGCAAGGCATGGAATACAACAACAAAATTGGTAAAGCATCGGATTTTTGGCTTTGCCTTCAATAAAAGCAAACATTTTCTTCCCTTAGTAAACAGGCTTTGCACAGGAGTCACTGTATGGGAGGAGCTTAGAAACTTTCCCCCAGCTTGGGGCGTAGGATTCAATGAAGTCCTATCATTGGACTATCAATGAAGACTATATGGGGTCTGAAGACCCAATCCTGCCTGGCACTTAGAGTCCACGACAGTGCTGAACACCCATGTCTACCCTCAACTTCAGGGGGAATTGAGGCACTCAGCACCTTGTAGGACTCTCAAAGCCCTAAGAATTTGGCCCACTGCATAAATATCTTTTAAAACTGAATCCTTGAAACAGGCCCAGAAGTGCAAAAATGTTGAATGCTTGATACTTCTGCAATTTGTAAATAGAAACAAAGCCACCATGAGTGATTTCTTTATTTGATGTGAGCCTTGACTTGGCTTTACGCAAAACACGCAAAGATTTCCTCTCCCCACCCCCCGCTTTCTATTATAAATGTCCATTTAATAACTGCTCCATAGTATGGGTTGACTCAATAAAGAAGCCAAATACTGATTTACATAAAATACTGTTATGATCCCATAGAAATCTGTGGCCTCACACACCAAATCAGATATCCTGATTGGTTTTGGGTGGCTCTGCTTGTTCCTGTAATTCTTCACTGATGGATTTTGCTGCTTTTGAAGATAAGGCAATTGCATAAATACACATGGAAAAACCCAGCCCAAGAAAAAAACAGTGGCATTACAACCTGAGATCTATCTAGTGAAGTGCACAGATCCATTAGCAAACAAAAACCACATGTAGTGACAGTTATAGGTTACAGCAGGACACAGCCCACCCAGCCACAACTTTAAAAGAATGGTAATAAGTTAAGGGGAAATACTTGTGCATTGCTTTCCACTTTCATATTGCTTACAACACCAGCTATAACACACAAACTCATCAAAAGGTTTTCACTTCCACCTCCAACACAGCCCCCAAGGCAATACATACCCCAGATTCGTCAAACTTGCACTCTAATGCAAAACCTTACGTGACCTCATATTTTTTATATCAATTATATTAACAGAGCAGCACAACTCATTGTCACTCCTCCCGTGCATTGGGAAGTTATTTTGCTTTAACACTGCCTGAGTTGCACTGGTACCACTACACTGTTGTAAACTGCAAGTGTACTACACATTTCATTTAATTTTGAATTGCAATTTTAATTTTAGAGACTAACAAATTTATTAGAGCATAAGCTTTCGTGGACTACAGCCCACTTCTTCGGATGCATCCGAAGAAGTGGGCTGTAGTCCACGAAAGCTTATGCTCTAATAAATTTGTTAGTCTCTAAGGTGCCACAAGTACTCCTGTTCTTCTTTTTGCGGATACAGACTAACACGGCTGTTACTCTGAAACCTGAATTTTAATTTTGTTTTTCAAAAATATATGGATTTGATTTTTGACTAAAAAAAAAAAAACTTGTCCCCCTTTTGAGGGGAAAGTAAAAAAGGGATAGAAAAGGAGCTAAATCTCTAAAAATCTAAAAACTAAAACCCAAAGATTTTCTATTTTCCAAAATGAAAACTTCAATTTGAAATGAACATTTTCATTTTATTTAGACTTTTTTTCATCAAACTCTAATTATTTATGCAATTGTTTTTTATTTAAAAAAAAACAATTTTTGTAGGAAAAAATAACTTCAGTTGAAATTTCTCTAGTTCTGTTCTGTTCAGATTCTTATACCATGTCCATCACCCAGGTATCTGAGCACCTGGAGTACCATTGAGATAAAGCAGACCAATATCAAATGATATAAAGGGCAATTGCATTAGAGTGAGAGCTCAAGCCAAGATTTCAAAAGGCATTATAGGTCAAGGGAAGCGCCTTGAAGCTAATATGGAATTTCACTGGCAACCAGTGTGTGATTGAGACAGAACTAGAATTATGTGCTCGCTCCATCTGGTGCCAGTCAGAATCCCAGCAGCCACATTTTGTACCAGCTGCAGTCTGTTAATTGTGTGTTCAGGGAGACCAGCAAAAAGGGCATACAATGGTTCAAACTGAATGAAACAAAAGCAGGAACAAATACCTCTGCTTCAGTAAGGGTGAGGTGATGACACAGTCTGGCAGTATTCCTAAAGTGATAGAAGGCAGATTTCACCACAAGAGAGTTTCAACTGCACATCATGCATTTCAAATGTGAGAGCAGAGTCAATGATAGTCTCCTTACCCTCCTAACCAGCAGAGAAAATTGCAGAGACACTAAAAAAAAAAATAGAGTTTAAAGACTGAAGCCATACAATGCTTCTGTTTGGGGTTTAAAGAACGTTTTTAGACTTCCAAGCCCGGATTTTGATCAGGCAAGCAGACATCTCAGATGGGGCAGAGGGACTAATTCAATAACAAATCAGTGGCATGACCATATGAAGGCAACATCATGTTGGTGGTTTTAAATAACTTGGGGATGAACATGTAAAAACAGGCCTCTAGGAAAAGAACCCAGTGTGTCAATAGCCAATGTATACAATATAAATGTAAAGGGTCTGATTCTGATCTTGCGTATACAAGTGTAAAATTAAGAGTTATGATGATATAAAACCAGTGTAAGAACAGTATCAGGACAAATCGGCCCAATTTTGCATTTCTTCTGTACACAAATCTCTCACATACTTATCCAGAATTAAAAAGTGATCAAAATTAGGCCTAAACTAAATTAAGGCCATTTTTTCCTAAATAAGTGTGTCCACACAGGGACTTAATACAGTTTAACTAATCCATTTTAAATTCACAGAACTTTCTTGCATATCCACATGTAGATAAGCCCTTAGTGAGCTCACAGCAGAGGTTGGTCCAAAAAACAAAGCTATGATCCAAATTTGGATTCAAACCTTTCTAAAATTTGGGGACTAGTCAGATTCAATAAACAAGACGGGGGTGGGAAATGCAAGAAATTCTTAAATTTAGATATGAGCATGTAAGTACCAGCTGATACACCCCCAAAACACCAGCAGAGCAATAAGACACAAGTTTTAGCTGGACCTTACTATCTTGCACATCACAAGGGATATAAGATATTTCAGTGCACACTGTATCATACATTGACAAAGCTTATGCACTTGGCTGAACACTCAATGTACCTTCCTGGAACGCTTTGCCTTTCAAATCTGCAAGCAAACAGCTGACTCTGCATTGCAGTGTTTGCTCTACCTGTCCTCATCAGGTCTCTAGGATCTGGAGGAAAGATGTTGACAAACATAATCAATAAATTAAAGAATGATGAACCAATGAAAAGAGTGACTGAAAGGCCACCGCAGAGGCCACAACCATCATGACAGTATCATCATCATCATCATCATCACAGAGGGCAGGAGATGGTACATTAAAGTGAAAACAGGATCAATATTTTAAAGCTAGTACAGTGTAAGGTTACAAACAAGAGATGAGAAACAGCAATAGCTGTTTTGCAGAAGAGAACTAACGGGGATCATGTTTTCTATTTAATAATTATATTCTCATTTTTTTCTGTCTTTGGTAATGAACTCTCCGGCCTTTTTGCAAACTCTCCTTCCAAACTCTCCTTCTCTCTCTCCACTTTGGTGAATTGGGGTGTGGGAGTGGGGAAGGGTCCAGGGAAGTGGGGGTCCTAGGTTCTATTCCTAACTGGTATTGACCTCCCTTTGTGATGTAGGGAAAGCCTCTTTACTTCTCAGTGATATCCTTGCATGAACTGTATTATGGAAGTACAAAAACTAATTAAATTAATCATGTTTCAGAATGATACCAGAAGTGATATTTACTGGCTTCAGGTATGTGTTTGCAAATCTCTTGATGTTAACAGAAGGCACACATATGTACCCAGAGCCAGAAGATGGCCCACTGCCTACACTCATGAAACAAAATAGTAGAGATGTCAATTATGGATGAGGAAAATTGTTCTACTTCATTTCAAACCCACTGGAATAGTCTGGACACAAAAGTTAAGCTTGAATGCAAAGGATTTGGGGATCAGGGTTTCATTCAGGAGAGACTGTGAAAAATAGAGCAGAGGGAGGAAAAGAGGAAAAAAATCAGAAGAAAAAAAAGAAGTGGAATGCAGTTCAGAGTGGGAAGAGTGAAAAGCAAATGGTGAGACTGGACTAAAGTTAGTCGGAAATGGAAATCCTTTCCTGTGAAATACTTCACAGTTTTGAACACTTTTTTGGCTCAGCCTGGGACAAAAAGTTAAAAAAAACCCAAACCCTAAACTCAAGTTTCAGCTTCTGCCACCCTTTGGAGCTCCCAGAATGCAAGGCTCTTGTGCCAGACACATGCAGAGTCACCATTTGGCGACATAATGGCACAACATGCTGACACTAACTTCTAACAGTTGTCTAGCAAAGTGAATATGCAAAAATCAGGCTGGCTTTGGTGGACTTAAAGCACAGCCAGTTTGGAGGACTACCAATTTTGTCCAAAATGGACATTAACTGCATTATTATAAGTACCATGGCAGCACCTACAGGCCCCAAACATGACCCCTTTATGCTAGGCATCAAACACACACATGAGAAGATGGTCCCTGACCCAAAGAGTTTACAATCTCAGTATCAGATGAGATAACAGGTGAACACCATTATAATTAGCAGAATAAGCAGTGATCATAGCACAGAGTCCTGACATTTAATACAAACAATATCTTGCTTTTAAATAGCTAACTTACTTTGTCACTAAATCTCATGTTAATTTACAAAGGAGGTCAGCATCATCATCACTATTTTACAATTGGCGAAACTGAGGCACGGGAAGGGGAAGTGATTTCCCCAAGGTGATCCAGCAATTCACTGCTCTGTCCACTACCCTTTGCTGCCTCTATTGTCATCATGTGTTTTGTAAGTGTAGTGGGGCGGCTGCCCCACTCCCTGATACTATGGGCTGCAACAGGCCAGTGGGCCTGCGGAGATGCACAGCCAATGGGAGAAGGGCTTACTGGGAGCCAATCAGGGCCTAGGTTGGAGACAGCCAATCAGGGCTAGGCTCAGCCCTATAAGAAGGCTGCTCAGGGAGAGGAGAGTCAGTCTGTCCCAGGCCTTTGGCAGGGGAAGGTGTGTCTCCAGGCTGGAAGACTAGCACCTGGGACAGCAGAGGGTAACTCCAGCCCAGAGTCTGTCAGGCTGCAGGCTCTGAAGAGAAGGGCCTAGCGGGTGCAAGGGGCCATAGGGAAGCGGCCCAGGGAAGTAGACGGAGGGGAGAGGAGGAGGACAGCGAGGCTGCTGCCAGAGGGTCGGGACCCAGAGTAGAGGGCAGGCCTGGGTCTCCCCCTTCCCTCCCTTGCAGTACACCCAGCCATTGGCCGTAGGGAGCGGCCATTACAGACCATGCCAGATCCCTGAGGGGAGGGATTAGACTTTGGGGTGTGTGGTTGACCACGGTGGCTGGACACAGAGACTGCTGATTGACCCCACCCCACCCCCGGAAGGGGGTGTGGATGGACTGAGGGGTACTGCCGGAGGGCAGTGGTCCTGAAGAGGATGCTGCGAGTTGGTGAGCAACGTGGGCTCAGAAGCCAACTGAGGGCAAGACAACGGGCGGGATACTTCTGAGAAGGGATGCTCCACTGGACTGAGCTAATTCCTGGAGTAACCAGTAGGAGGTGCCGCGGTGGTGAGTCCCAACGTTGTTACATTTGGTGGAGAATGCGGGCATGGTGGTCCGGCCCTGACACAAGGGGCAAGAGCAAAGGGCTAGGCAGTTTGTGCCACAGCGAGAGACTAAGAGACAGACAAAATGGTGGAGAATCAAGACTTTTATTGGAGGGCTTGGGTGGCTCGGCTTGCCGAGCAGCGGAGTGAGGTGCTCTGGCTGCTGAGGGGGTGGGCACCCAGACTGTATAGGGGACCAGGCGCCAAGGGCGAGAGGCCAGGGGCTGGGCTCAAGCAATGTTTCGCCTGTAGTCGAAAGGGTCACTTCAGGCAGGAGTGTCCCTACTGGGAAGGGGTAGAGAAGCCTCACCCAGACAAGGTACCCCCTGTGAGGGTAACAGGGGGGCCCCCAGCTTGTTGGGTCTGTGGGGAGCAGGGACACCTAAGGAGAGAGTGTCCCTACAGGGCTCCCAAGGCCCGGGCCAGCCCAGAGGGAAGGGCTAGGGCCCAGACAAACAGGACTAAGGCCGTGGCAGGGGGGAAGGCGCCGAGGGTGCTTCCACTGCCACACCAAGGGCCACATAAAACGGCATTGTCCCCTAAGGCAGAAAGGGGGAGTGCCTGAGAAAGAGGCTTGGTCTGGGGCTAGCCAACAGGGGGTGGTAATCCAGGCCGAGGCCCCCAAAGAGAAGGGGGCTGGGGTAGAGAGGCCCCACCTTAACCGGGGAACCCACATAGGGGCCGGGAGGGCTGATGTGGGAACCCAAACGGAGCTGGGAACCCACGTAGGACCAGGGAGGTCTATGGGGGAGACCCAGACAATAGAGGAAGGAGGCAGGTTGCTCCAGTTAGTGGAGGGCCTGCGCTTTGAAAGAGATTCCCTGAGGGCCCAGCTGCGAGGAGCACAGGGGCGATAGGGAATCCCCCCTGAGAGGGTTCTTAAGGGGGAGGGTGCCAGTGGGCCTGCGCAGAGGCACAGCCAATGGGAGAAGAGCTTACTGGGAGCCAATCAGGGCCTAGGTTGGAGACAGCCAATCAGGGCCAGGCTCAGCCCTATAAGAAGGCTGCTCAGGGAGAAGAGTCAGTCTGTCCCAGGCCTTTGGCAGGGGAAGGTCTGTCTCCAGGCTGGGAGACTAGCACCCGGGACAGCAGAGGGTAATTCCAGCCTGGAGTCTGTCAGGCTGCAGGCCCTGAAGAGAAGGGCCTAGTGGGTGCAAGGGGCCGTAGGGAAGCGCCCCAGGGGAGTAGACAGATGGAGGGGAGAGGAGGAGGACAGCGAGGCTGCCACCAGAGGGTCCCTGGGTCGGGACCCAGAGTAGAGGGTGGGCCTGGGTCCCCCCCTTGCAGTACACCCAGCCATTGGCTGTAGGGAACGGCCATTACAGACCACACCAGATCCCTGACAGGAGGGATTAGACTTTGGGGTGTGTGGTTGACCACGGTGGCTGGACAGACTGCTGATTGACTCCCTCCCCCCCCGCCCCGGAAGGGGGTGTGGATGGACTGAGGGGTACTGCCGGAGGGCAGTGGTCCTGAAGAGGACACCGTGAGTTGGTGAGTGACCTGGGCTCAGAAGCCAACCGAGGGCAAGACAACGGGCGGGATACTACCGAGAGGGGACGCTCCACCGGACTGAGTTAATTCCCGGAGTAACCAGTAGGAGGCGCCGCGGTGGTGAGTCCCAACCTTGTTACAGTAAGCATATGTGAGTTTTAAAGAGAGATCTGAAGGAGGCTGATATAGTGGCTTTGAAGATGTGTATACTTTTGTACATGACCAGTGTAAAAACATAGGACAATTTTGTGGTATGAAATCAAGCGAAGTTCCCTTGGCTTCAATGGAAATTGGGTTCAGTTAAGATCTGCAGAATTAAGGCTGTGCTTTCTTTCATTAATGTTATGAAGACAAAATGGCAGATGCAATTGGAACAGCTGTCTGAATATTTTAACAATGAAAAAAACATTCAAAACAACCAGCTTGGGTCAAGGCTGGCGCTCAAGACAATCAGTGGCTCCCTGCAGCTTACACTATTTTAATTCATACAGTAATTAAAATGACAACCATTGCCTAGGGGATAACTAATAGGATTTAAAAGCACCTACATATTTCAACACTGAATCAGCCTCACCAGAGTCAAATCCGTGTTGCCCGTTGCATCCTGAAAGTCAGCATTATCCCCAGTGGGTTGTTTCAGAGTTTGTGGTTCAGATGTTGAATGCCAGTACATTTGATATAGATTTGTTACCTACACCTATTAGTCATGCCTATTCCCTAACTTGGTTGTTTTTACAATGAGTTTGTTTCAGATATATATTAATATAGAGTGGAAATCGGTTTTGCTGATCACTGTTTGCAATGATCATTTGGCCCTACCCATACTGTAAACTTTCCACACGCATGTATGATTGTATCTCCCATTTTTGCTCCTCATTCATACTTTTCAAAGATAGGAAAGAATTTTTCATATTTATTAAAACTTACCTGCTGGTGATACCAGTGGTAGAATTAGTGATAATCAGGTAGATGTGTCTTTACACAATAAGCCAAGTTCTGTGCGGATTGCATAGGTATATGTCCACACAAATAGTGTCCCATTATGTTTGGGGTTTTTTAATCATTTATTTGTAAAAGCAACAGTCTGATCAGTGCAGCACAGATATAGGCCCCAATCTTACCATATGCTCCACATAGCCAGACCCCTGGCACTCAAGCAGGGTCCCACTGATCTCCCTGGAACTCTGCATAAGGCTAAGGCTATTTTGCATTAACAACACTACTGCAGCACTTGCTACAGTGTTAAGAGGGGTTCAGATTTATACCAATGTAACTGCTTAATTTGTCCTGATTGTCTCTTTACTGTCTATTTCATTATCTGTTTTGCTAACATCAACTTTTCCAAACGTGACTTAATCATCATGCAGTCCAGACCTTTATAGCGCACTTCAGACTCGCTTTAGAGCAGCTTCTTTTCTGAGTCCTGCTTAAGGAAAGTTTGCTTTTCACACACAAAAAGCTACCAGTGTATTTTTAGCTGGCAGACTTTACTATCAGCACAACTCAAAATGACAAATTCATCCTTTGTGCTGATACAATTGACTTGTCACACAGCTTTACAGCTAATTAGCTCTTTAGTAAATGATGGCTGGTGTCAGAGGTCATCTGATAGCGGATCCTGCTAAATTGACCGTAAATATTTCCTTCATTTGTATTTGATTGTTGCTTGCAACTACTGTGCCTTCTCAATTAAAATTAAGTGTTTAAACTATTCCTTATTATTCAGAGGGGAAAGTGCTAAAGCTTTGATTCCAAAATGAAGGTTTCATACTGATCAAATATCAGAAGATGACTATTTTGTACTTAGGGCCTGATCCAGTGCTTTCTGAGGTCAACCCAGTTGTAGTGAGTCGGTGTGGCTCCCCTCCTGCCCGGAAGAGGGAGCCCACGTGCAGGCACCAGAGTGGGTGGGACCACCACCGCCTGTTCCCGCCCCCCGGAAGTCAAGGGGCGGGACAGGAAGTATAAAGGCCGGCCACCAGAGCTCAGTCTGCGGCCAGCCACCACAGGGAGCAGACGTGCAGCCGGGAGCTCCCAGCCAGGAGACCGTCGAAGACCGAGGCCTGGACCCTAGCTGGCCTGAGCTACCCCGGGCCCGCTACGAGGAGGAGCCGCCGGAGCCCGTTCACGCCCACCACTGGGAGAATCCCTGGGAACCGCACCCCACTAACCCTGAGGGTGAGACTGCACCCGAACCCCTCTGCCCCTGCTGTTACCCAGAGGAGCCGCCCGAGGACCGTTGGCCTGACTTCCCGGCAGAGCTACCGGACTTGCCGCCGAGCCCGGGCAGAGAGGAGCCCATGCAGATGGACTGGCCCGATCCCGGCGCGATGAACGAGGTAGGCTTTGAGGGGGATCATGGAAGCAGCCCGGGGGTAGCCGACCCCGGTCCGGTTGTAACCGAGTGTGAGCCTATGTCAGTGTGTTGCGGTCTGGATACCCCACTGACCAGCAGCGGCAGCAACCGCTGTTAGGGCCCCGGGCTGGAACACAGTGGAGTGGGTGGGCCTGCGTTCCCCCCCTGCCACCCTCCGCACGGGTGGCAGGCTTCCCCCTCACCCAACGCTTGGCTACGGAAGCCTAGGCGTGCCTTACCTGAACTGTTTATCCGCTCAGCCCCTGCAAACAAGGGCCTGAGCTAACTGTGTTTGCCCCGCCCTGATCCAGGGCCTGGGCTTTGAACTATTTGCTCGCTCAGCCCCTGCAAACAACGGCCTGAGCCTAACTGTGTTTGCCCCGCCCTGATCCAGGGCCTGGGTTTTGAACTGCTTGCTCGCTCAGCCCCCTGCAGTCAAGGGCCTGAGCTTTAACTGTGGTTGCTCCGACTCTGCACCAAAGAGCCGGAGTTTCGGGACTAACTGACTGCTTGTTCCCACAGTAGTGAGTCGGTGTGGCTCCCCTCCTGCCCGGAAGGGTCGAGCCCCGGCTAGGACCTACTACACCAGTCTTTCCATGGACTTCAGTGGATATTGGGTCAGACCCTTATATAGCACTTTGGGGCCAAATTCTCTGTTTGTTAGTCATTAAAAATATTTGTTTTAAGGTAGCACCAGAGGCCCCAACCCCATTGAGCCAGGTGCTGTACAAACATAACAAATGGTTGGTCTCTGCCCCAAACAATTTCCAAGGCAACACTCCATTGAAGTCAACAGAACTGCACCCATTCATATCGCTAGAGAATTTTGCTCTTTATCTCTAGATTTCAAAGTCTTTAACAACGGGTAATAAACATTATTATGCCTATCTCATAGGTATGGTACTGGAGGGAAAGGAGTTAAGTGATTTGCTTGAAGCCACATAGCCAGTGTAGGAATATAGTTGGGAATAGAAACCAGGAGCTTAATATTCCACTGCTTTGCATCTTGTGTAGTCAATTACACCTGGGCACAGTGGATGTTCAATGTCTCCATGCTGATTGGGTTGAGTTTTACACCCACAGTGCAACATGGACGGCATAGGATTCAAGTCCATATTCTCCTAATTCCCTGTGCTCACTCCACTGGACATAAATTCTCACTTAGAGAAATCAGCAAACATATCAAATCAATTATCATTCCTTGTATTCATCTTTTTAATCTAGAGGCATGTCCGATGCAGGGGTAGGTCTTTCCTGCCAGAAAATAGCTGTGTTTTTACATCGAGATCATTCTCTCAGAGTAAAATCCCAGTGAAGAGAAGGTACAGGAAATCCCCAGGAGAGGGCTTCTTGCCCCAAGCATCACTACATTTAATATCAGAGTTTGATACTTTACAGGTCCTCCAGTACTTCAAAACAAAATAGGCTGGGTGAAACCACCTTCCCATCAGCAAAATGGAAATTGATGCACTCCATGGGAAAATCCACAGGCAAGATGCACTTACCTTGCAGAATAGAATGTATGGTGGTGCGCCCTCTCTCCATTTTCTCAGCCTTCTGAAAGGGTAGTCACGAGGCTTTGGCAGCATTCTAAAAACAAACCAGAATTGTCGGAGTTCAACATCGTTTGAAGTCATAGAAAAGAAACTGTTTCACATCTATATTAGTGCAGCAGGTTTAAAATGATATGAACTTCATTTTAAAGTCTTTATTTAAATCATTTTGAAAAAAGATATCGGCACTATTGGACTTCAGTCTGAATCTGAACTGTATCATCTATGTCCAATTCAGGCACTGATTCAGCAGAGAACTTCAAGTTCAGAACACAATAGAGCACATGCTGAGGTCCTCCTGACTCCCCATGTTTGTATAGATCTGATCACAGCAATGATGCTCAATAAATAATGTAAACAAGAAAAATCTCCAGGCACTTTTGTTGCTTTCCTCATTCCTGAGTTAATACAGATGTATGATGACATCCCTCAACCTAAGTCTTGCTAAAAGAAAAGCTTTCCTCCTGTTGAGTCAGTCAGGGGTAACTAAAAACGTGGGGCTGCTGATTGTGTTGTGGATCCACAAGCTGTGCTGAGCAGAAGCTTCTATTTAATCAAATGTTGCTATCATCTCCAGAAGCCACAATCACAGCTGAGGCCTGTAAGGAACACAGGTACTCCTGGGATCACTTTGCTGAGGCTGTGTGCTTCAGTGAGAACGTCAGAATATTTGTCTGGGTTATTTGCCAAGGGGTTGGTATTGTACCTGCGGCCTTAGCAAGCTGAAAGACAGACTCTGCCAAGGAAGGGAGACACTGCTGACTAGATAATATTGAGACCCTGAATTATTTAACTTAAAGATTTTCCAGGTGGTACAGATTACACTGCTCTACAGCCAAAATGCTTCTGAAATAAATGTAGTCAAACTTTACTAATTCTGGGTCACTGAGAACGAAAATGATGCTTAAAATTGTTGATTGGCTCTAGTTTTCAAGATATGCTATTGGGTCAGTATATATGACCCTTGACTTGGGAATGGCAGAGGATAAGTGAGTTATAAAAGAAAGGGATCTCAATTTAAACCAGAAATGACTAAAATACATCTTTGACTGGATCTATGAATAAATCTATGACTGAGTTTGGACAGTACCTGCTTTTTAGGCAAAACAATGAATGATGCAATCTGAAGCTGGTATTGCGTCATACATGATATGAATTGCATCATGTTATTCCTAGAAGTCATGGATGATGCAATCATAATGAAGCTTACATCACTCTGCTGAACAAATTGCCCTATATCGGCTCTAGAAATCATAGTGTCGTGCTCGCTTATTTGTCAGTGTTTGGTTTTGCAAAGGGACACATTTCTGTTTAGCCAAAGTGAGCAGAGATGCCTCGTACTTGTGTGAACAGTGCAGATAACTTCTGCTATGTTTGTGGTGAAGTGACTTTTGCATCACAAAAGCGCAGTATAACCACTATGGTTAAGAAAGCCTATCACCTTTATTTTGGCTGTAAAATTGGAGATCAGAACAAGAGGTGGGCCCCACACATATGCTGCAACACTTGTGCAACAAATCTTCGCCAGTGGTTGAACAGGAAAAGGAAATCTATGCCTTTTGCAGTGCCAATGATTTGGAGAGAGCCAACAGATTATACCAGCAATTGTTACTTCTGCATGGTGCCTCCAGTTGGGAAAGGTGTCAAAGAAGAAAAAGTGGACTGTGCATTATCCAAACATTCCATCAGCTATACGCCCAGTACCCCACGGAGAAGGACTGCCGGTTCCTGATGCACCAGAATCATTCTCACTTGAGTCAGACAAGGAAGAGGATGAAACTTCTGGTCCTGAACCATCAGTGTCACAGGACCCACATTTTCTCCCATCCTCCTCCTCTGAACCACACCTCATAACACAAGCTGAACTGAATGACCTTGTCAGGGATTTGGAACTACGCAAGAGTAAGGCAGAGCTGTTGGGCTCCAGACTACAGCAGTGGAATCTCCTGGCAGGTGATGTTAGGGTTTCCATGTTCCATGACCGTCAAAAGGATCTTGTCCCATTCTTCTTCATGGAAGGTGATCTTGTAGCCTGCAACATCCATGGTGTGATGGCAGCCCTCAACATTGTTCACGATCCAGATGAGTGGAGACTGGTCATTGATTCATCGAAGACTAGTCTTAAAGCTGTTTTACTGCATAATGGCAATATTTTGTCATCCATTCCAGTTGGTCATGCAGTCCATATGAAGGAAACCTATGAGAACATGAAACAACTTTTGAGGTGCATAAACTATGACCAACATCAGTGGCAGCTTTATGGCGATTTGAAGGTTATTGCTCTCTTGGTTGGTCTGCAGACTGGATACACAAAGTACTGCTGTTTTTCTCTGCGAATGGGATAGTCGTGCAAGAGATTCCCACTACATCAAGAAAGATTGACCACTCGACAGTCATTGGAGCCTGGGAGGAAAAGTGTTCAGCATCCACCACTTGTTGAATCAAGGAAGATTTTGTTACCACCCTTACACATCAAGCTGGGTCTGATGAAGAACTTTGTCAAGGCCATTGACAAAACACAAGCAGCTTTCAAGTACCTCCGTGGAAAATTTCCAAGGTTAAGTGAAGCTAAGATAAAGGAAGGTGCCTTTGTTGGTCCTCAGATTCATGAACTTCTTCGAGATGATGCATTTGACCATGCACTGCGTGGCAAGGAAAAGACGGCACGGAAAGCCTTCCAGTTAGTGGCAATAAATTTTCTCAAACAACAAGGCAGACAACTACAGGTTGTTGGTGGAAAACCTCCTCAAGGCATACAAAAGCCTTGGTTGCAACATGTCACTAAAGATACATTTTTTGCACTCTCATCTAGATTTTTTTTCCACCAAACTGCGGAGCAGTAAGCGACAAGCACAGCAAGCGATTTTCACCAGAACATTGCAACAATGGAGAAACGCTATCAGGGCAAATGGAGCCCATCAATGCTTGCAGACTATTGCTGGACAGTGACAAGAGATGCTCCATTTAATGAATACAAGAGACAAGCCAAGAAGCGCTGAGTAGACACTGAATAGGACTAAACTATGTACATAATAGTTTTTTGCCTTTTGTTTCATAAATTTTATTTAGATAACCCTTTTGCTGATTTTTAAAGTATTACATAAACAGGACAGGTGAAATATTATCATGTAAAGCAATCATAAACACATGAAAGGACCTAGGTTTACAATTTATGATTAAAACTCTATCTACACAATATACATAGACATAAAATGTAAAAACTTAAATATCTTAAACAGTAGCCAATCAGTTTGTTTTAATTGTCATATTTGACTTCAGCACATCAAAATACATAATAAATAGCACATTTTATCTCTGAAGCAGACGACTTCTCAAATTGTAGACCAGTGTTATTTGAATATACATTTTCAGACTAATCAAAAGTAAGAGTGAGGAGTTAAAGGGAGAATCAAGGAATACAAATATTAATCACA
This sequence comes from Chrysemys picta bellii, assembly GCF_011386835.1. Lineage (NCBI taxonomy): Eukaryota > Metazoa > Chordata > Testudines > Emydidae > Chrysemys > Chrysemys picta. Next base: position 27,624,025 of record NC_088795.1, read on the forward strand.
ATTCTAGAGAAATGTGGATATCATCTCCACATGACACATTGCATAGGCATCTAGGCTGCTATTTTCAAATAAGCTTAAGGAAGTCAGGGAAACCATTGAAACCTCTATTTTCCTTTTGAAAAAACTTCCAGGCCTTTCTTATGCATCATAAAGAGGTAAAAACCCATTTTAAAATCCTCCTCAGCAGTGCATAATTTGTGCCAGGAGCTGAGCCCTAGCACCTTTAGGCTTGGCTGTTCATAGCCCCGGCACCTCTGGGCTTGCCACATAGTTATTAAAGTAAACTTTCTTAAGCCCTGGCACCTAACTGCTTGAGCCCCAGCACCTCTTTCATTATAAATTAAGCACTACTCCTCAGTAAAATGGTAATAAGTTAAATCATCTTTCCCTATTTGCTACTGACTTAGCAACATCATAGCTGTTGTGTTGCATGAAAACTGCTCCCTGTAATTCTGCCCTAATATATGCTATTTTTAATATGATTTATGGCTTGACTTTAAGGCTTCAGGTGGTGTTGACTTCTGCCTCTTTGACTGAGTTGATTGTACCAGGAGTGTTTGGGAGTGTCTATATAGACATGGTTATGATTACAACATAAAGACAATTCTCAGACCTTTCTTGGACTTGTAACAAAGACCAGAAGGAAGGATGATCTTGTGGTCAAGACACTGGACTGTAAACTCAGTATTCCTGAGTGACTATGGGCAAATCACTTGATCTGTCTGTGCCACAGCTTCCTTTCTGTAAAATGGGGATAGTACGTCTTTTGTCTGCCATATCTACTTAGATTCTTAACTCCTTGGGGGGCAAGGACTGTCTCTTACCATGTGTTCGTGCAGGACTTAGAACAATGGAGCTCCAATTCTGACTTAGTTACTCTAAAACACTGGAAATAGAGTGAGTAATCCAATATCAGCCCAAGTGCTACTGTAACACAAACAAAGAACAAGTTACGCTGTTTTCAGAGGGAGTTGGAGTATCTTTATCGTTCCAAGCACAGAATACACACGGGCAATAATTTACCTTCTCTTTGTCAATAAAGAAGACCAACATCATGCAGCCTGAAAACTCCTTAATTCTAGGTAGGCACCTTTTTAATGCCTGACACTTCTGGCATTCATAGTTAAGTCATTTGCAATAGTGACTACTTAAAACTCCTTTAGAAACTTTCTGCCCATGACTCTAACTAATCAATGTCTCTCTTTACTATTTATCTGTTCAAATCTCCTCCCAATTTATCATCTGTAAATTTCATTGATGTGTTTACTGTCTCTTCCAGATAGTTAAAGAATAAAGATAAATAAAATCTAAACCACCTCCTTAGCATTTTCCCCCTTAAGGCTGTATGGTATATAAATGAATAAGATATTCCTTACCATGTTTTTAGTGAGGGGAGGAGTCACCATCACCTCCTCTGTTTTTGAGGACAAGATTTTATTTAAAAGTGAAATTAGTTTTTGTTTTTTAATTTTCAACAATAAGATGTCCTCTAGCCACAAAGTCCTTCTGCTTCTGCTTCCTTTTTCAAGCACAAATAGCTATAAGATTCTACCAGGTGGAGGAGGTACTGTTTTACTGATAACTCAGGTGTTCTGCTACTGTGGCAATCAGGTAAAGAGGCAATGGAACCCATGAATGGGCTAATCTCCCCAGACCACAAACCCCTGCCTCAGCACCCAGCCTTTGATCTCCTCTGCCTTCATAATTTGTCTAAGAAGAAGGGGCTCATTTTTTCCCCATCACACCTACCACACATCCACTCCCACCCTCACTCACCTACCCACATCATCATGTCCACCTCCTTTACATACATCACACTCACCTACTGGATGAACAATATCAGACTTACTAATTTGTCTGTTGGTTCCCTCTGCCAGCTGAGCTAGTGGATCTGTCTCTTTAGCTCAGAAGTTAACGGTGGTGATTTGTATCTGATGTACTGGCCTGTATGTTCATGCTTCCATGCCTGCACGGTATAGCTACCGTTTTCATCGATTAGAGATTTTTCATTTTTGCATCATGATACAGTGCATGGATTCTGAGCTGCACCGATGCCAAAGTCACTTCTGCTTATTTTGCATTCACCATATTGCTCTCCAAAGTCAAGTTCATGAAGCTGTAGGTTTGAATGCAATCCTAATTCTAGAAAAACTGCTCACGGACTTCAGTGGGAGTTTTGCTTAATTAAGGACTGGAAAATCTGACTTTAAATTAATAGTGACTCTCTGACAGAGGATGATATGCCGATTCAGTCAGCAATTAATATGCTTTCATAATTTAGCATTAATAGACTACATCAGCATAAATGGTGTTATCCATACAGACTAAGAACAGATTTCATTACATTTACAAATTACAGTATCCACTTAGTCTTTCTCCTTCCCTCCCCTCAGTTTTTCTAGACACTTCCTTTGTGTTGTTTCTCTCTGAAATCTGTCCACTCTCGCCCATTGGCATAGTTTATTGTACCATACTGGGCTATGATTTCACAACATAAGGCCCAGATTCAGCATCATACACATGCATAAGTGCTTTGCTCAACTGCTCCTTGGGGAAGGGACTGTCTTTTTCCACCCTATATTTTTACAGTGCATAGGACATTGATCAGGGCTCCTAGGTGCTATAATAATAAATAAAAACTGGAATCTAAGAGGTGTCAGTATTGGGATGAGAGAACATCAGTGAATCAGATTTTGTGCAACCAAAGAATACCCCCTGAAGAACTACCTGGTATCAGCATTGAATAGCAGCCTGAGGGGGAGGGAAGTCTCATTATTGAATAATGTCCCATTCCCACTTGCTCCCTAAAGCTATTCTACAATTTTTGTTTTTATTCAGTGGTTCTTTGCTGCTATGCTACATTCTGTTGATCAGATAACAGGAAAAGCAGCAACCCTCTTCTGCTAAATAAACATTAGCCATTCCTCAGACACAGAATGAAGAGTGACCATTGAAATGCTTCTTATTAATATGATGATCAATGGAAGATGCTCTTTCAGGTGCAGATGAGGGACAGCTATTACAGGCACAAACTGTTGGAGATGCATGGGACTGAACCACAAGGCTTGCTCTGGTCTGGATGATTAAGCTATGGATTAAAGTCTCATCCTCCACACAGGATTTAGGCTCATTGCCACTGCTGATAGTGCTTTCTTGCAGTTATTTAGAGTAGGACAAACTATTCAGTATAGATAAGTGCAAAGGACTACACTTAGGAAGGAAAAAATCAAATGCACAACTATTGTTGCCCTCCTACTAAAAAAGTCATTTCACAATAAATGGAAGTTCAATGCAATGCAATGCACTGAAACAGTTTAGGACTTACATGCTACTTCACCATCACTAGAGACTCACTATTATCCAAGTTCATTCTGAATTCTACTGTACAGATGAAATCTGGATAGTTATGCTAAGCCTTTTCAATACAGAATATCCACTGTTTGCCTCTCACTACAGCTTCCATTGTCTATGGTGATACCACTGTACTGAGACCAAAAGAAACTAGAGGTTTCTGTGGTTCTAAATTTATCCAAATAGTTGGTCAAGACCCCAGCATCTATTTTATTGTTTAGCTCCAGTTGGAACTTTTTTGGTTCAGCCTTCAACCTCCCTCCACCCCATGCAAACACCGAAATGGAATAGATCTGGGAGAAAGTGCCTCTACCTCCGTAATATACCTGCCCTGCACTCTGCTATGGAGATGACACCATCTTTTAAGTAGGGATGAGGGGCTGCTGTTAGCAGATTTCCTCTTTGGATAAAGCCCCAAACTCGAATACCAAATGTCAAACTTGAAATCTTGTCCTGCTCCCCCCTACATCTGATGTAGGCAAGGGGGGGGGAAGGGGGTGTGGGCAAGGTCAACCCTGGGTATAATGGGAAGAGGCCAGCTAAGAATGACACATTGCACTTGTTACACCATTTTTACAGCTATGGCAAAACAATGCCAACCAAAGATCATCCAGCTGAAACAGACTCCAGTCAGTGTCATTTGAACTTGAGCGAAGGTCTCTGGAAGCAGTGGGTGAGAGCCTGGTATGTGTAATGCTTAGAGAAACTGAGAATGATGTGCTACAGCAGACAGATTTACTCTGAGACTGTTCTAGCTACTCCCCAGCAGCGGCTTCTGAACAGTGGTTGCTGAGCAACCAGGTAGCTGTTTCTTTCAACCATAGGACATTCGTCTCTGATTCTGAATAGCTGTTATGCCTAGGTGTTGCTAGTAACCCTGAATTATTTATTTTTGCTGGTGTTTTAAGCAATATAGTAGAATGAGTTATGCTTTCCTCATGTCACAGGCCTCTTGGACTGATTTTGTACACACAGAAAAAGAAGCTTCTGGCATTTTTCACATGTCAACCAGCAGTGGCTTGGCTATGCTATCAAAGCAGGCCTGGCAGATACACAGAATGGAGCATCCAAGACCCACCACAGACGCTGCCTGCACAAATGAACTAATAGCACAGATACTGCTGGGCCACAGCAAGGAGGCCAGGGGAAAAATAAAATCCCATGGAGACGGGGCTAGGCCATGGCTATAAAGAATCAGCTTTTCTTAGCAGGTGCTTTAAGTTCCAACATCTGCTGGCCATATAAATCAAAGTGGCTGCTACAACCATTTACGCAAATGAATGATGTGAACATATAAATACATGGTAAGGATTTTTCCCTGTTACTATTCTTGGCATTGAACATATATAGAAGGTTCAGTAACTTTTCTTTTTTCCAGTGAACTGAAGAGGTAAATTTAGGAGAGAAGGAGGAAAAATCTAACAATTTAGTTTTTTATCTGTGTTTTTTAAATATGCTGTATGCTCTATAAAGCCTTTAAAAATCAAAATACATCTAATTTAAGTTAGGAGCCCCTTAACTAATTTGTATATTCAATTTCTGGGATGAAATCCTGGCATTGTCCAAGTCAAATAGGAGTTTTGCTATTGACTTCACCTCTCAAATAGCTGTAACATGCCAAAGATAAAGGGTGAGATGTCCACAGGCTCCTAGTAGGAGTTAAGGACCCAACTCCAATTGAATTCCAATGGGTGGAGCATGCCTGACTGTCCTAGGCATCTTTGAAAAGCTCACCAAAACCTAGGTAACAAGTAAACTCCTTATATGAACAAAACTGATGTGTGGTGGTGTAGAGAATGGCTTGGGAAAATCCTCCACCATTTCCCAAATTGTTTCCCTTCTAATGTATCTGGTTTATAGCATAGTGAAAATAAAAATTGAGAATTGCCATGAATTGCATGGAATACTATTATACACACTGGGCAACAATATATAGCTCTGGGAGGAGGGTTGTTGAGCCAGCTGGAAATAGATACTTGGGAGGTCCATGCATTTTATCCTCATTGCATTTAGGTTCGCAGAAGAATTTGGCTCTGGCACCAATGCAAGTATCATTTACCAGGGAAGAGAATGCAATCAAATGTGGTAGTTGGGGCAAAAGGTCCCAGCTCTGAAGTGAGATCCATGTGGATGATCCTTTGTCCACCCCTCTCCCCTCCCACACACAGGGTCTGGCATACCCCCATGTGTCTCTCCTTACATGGCAGGAGTCCTAAATAGAATGACTTACAATGGATCATGATTGATTTACTATGGATCAAAAATCAGGGACTCCCCAATCCCTTGTTATATGGGGAGCAGCCCCATATATTGGATCTAAATTTGTTCTGTTTCTACACAGAAACTTACTGTTGCATGAAGGATCCTGGCACTGTGTGCAGTGCTAGAAACCACACTGCCTAATGAAAACTTGTGTGCATAAATCCTGCATCCTTTTTGAATCAAAACCCCATGGGATTTTTGCACTCTGAAATGCAACTATGTGATATGCGTAAATATGTAAATGTATTCATGAATCACTTGGAATATTAATTATGTACAACAATCTCCTCACATAATTATTTTTGCAGTAAATTTTGGGTGGTAGTTACACAGCTTACATATCTCATCTACGGTCTCTCTGCTGACATGGCTTAGGGTAAAAAGCTTTCCAATCATCTTTGGCACCCACTGCCAGAATGCCTGCTTGAGCCCTGGCATTAAAGATGTCTTCCCGCACCTGACATTCACATAACCATCATACCAGCTCTATTTTGCACAGGGCTTGTTTCTCTGGGACATAAGGCTCTGTAGACAATGTGCCTCAAACTGAAAGCTGCATTGAGCTATTCACTACAGTTTCAGATTCGGGCCAACAAGCTCCTCCAAGCTCACAGGATCCCCGCTGTTGGCTCTTACGCTATTATGTCCAGCAGAGAGACTGCTTCTGCTGCAAACGTTAAGCACTTGGGTCTGGTCCTGCTGCTCTCAAGCCAAAGTAATTGGATGAAATCAGCACAAAGGATGAGAGGTCAGTTTAAGCATCATATGCCTGATCCTGCTTCCATTTAAGTCAATGGTAAAAATTAAGAGTGGGGACCTGATTCTGATCTTGATAAGCTCCAAGGTTTTTGTTGTTTTTTTAAATACATGTACAAAATGTGGGCCTGATCCTACAACCCTTACTGACATGCATAGTTCCACTGAGTCCAACTCTGCCACCCTTATTCACATTGGAAAGTACCTTGGTAGGCAAATCACCCCATTAAAGTCCCAAAAGGTCTAACACACCACAGCTGTGATGCAGAGAGTCTCCAACCACTTCTCCACCCCAGGCTGCAGCCCAGTGCCCATGCCACAGGTTAAGATGGTTCCTTTAATTTCCCCACTGCACCTGCACTTCACCTACACAGAGCCAAATGCTTAGGGTTTAGGTGAATGAAATAAATTTCACCCTCACTGAAGAGGCAGTGTTCTCTAAGAACACGGTTAAGAATCAGGCTCTCCTGTGTCTCTGTCCCAGTTCTCAAACTAACTTGCTTTCTGGTCTAGGGTAGGTCATTTAATCTTTCCATGCCTCACTTCCCCCTCATCTCCCCAAGTCAGATTGGAGCAGTGCAAAGCAGCCCAAAAGCCAACTTCACCAGCCACTTGAGAATGTCATCTTCTTAGGAGAATACTTGTGTGTAATAGAGCCACCATAGCAGCTCCAGCATCACCACCTTTCAGCCACGTCTGCAGGGGACCGGACCAGACGAAAGGAGGTGTGCCACTGCGGCATGCCTGCCTCTCAGCAATCCCTGGATGCTGGAATGGCCTCTTGGAGACAGAGGCAGCTGGATAGCTCTAGGAGCAGGCATTGCAAAGGGGCTTTGCTAATTATCATCATTGTGTCCTAGCACTGAATTCATTTAATTTCTGTAGCCACAGGGGTGACATAAGAAACTACACAGGGCAGGTTTTGATTGATTGTGCTTTCAGAATGCCAGGTGGGTTTGGGAATGACAACCGTATGCCATGATCTACATTGGCTGTTCCAAACTTGGTGAGCTGAAAAGACAGACAATAGAAAGGATCCCATAATACACCTTACAGATGTCTCTTAGGTATTTAGAGTGTACTTTCCATAGTCCAAGATTTTCAAATGTGGCTAGTGATTTTTAGTGCCTCCATTTAGTGCCCAATTTGAGATATCATAAGGGGCTCGATCTTCAGCACTTTCTGAAAAGGTGTCTTTTTAAGGTGTCTCAAGTTGGGGCCCCAAAAACTGAGGTACCCCAAATCACTAATCACATTTGAAAATCTTGGCCAAGTTATCTATTGACTACCAGTCTAACCTAATAATGGATGTGTTCAAAACAGACTGAATTTTAATGGAGCAAAATTCAACCATATGAAAAAGAAAATTGCACAGAATGATTAATCTATCACAGAGGAAGTTATCCTTACTGTTTATGGTGGTTTTATGATCAATGATATTTGCCTACCGAATCTTGAGCCATTCTAGATAATAGCTATGGACCTGATTCTGCCACATTGACTCATATTATATAGTACCTTACTCTGCAAGTAATCCCATTAGAAAAAAAAATCAATGGAGGAAGGCATTACTCAATGAGAATAAAGATGACAGAATCCATCCCTAAAAGACTGATTCCCTTACATCTCTGGTTTCAGTTGGATTCCACTGAAATATCTTTGCACAATAAGTTAAGCAAAAAATCATGATTGAAATTGAATCATTATTGCTCTGGGTGTAAAACAGATTATTTTGCAATATATCAGAGCAAAAACTGCTATAAGAAGGTGACAAGTATTTAAGTGGTATGTGATGTCTTTATAAAGCAACTGATGGATTTTTAAAAAAAGGTAGATCCTTGCAGAAACTAATAAGCTACTGGCTGCACAGAGGTTCACAAAATGGCAATACTGTAGCATTAGGCTATTGCTATGACGGCTGAATCACTAATACACAGCAAGTAGTGCATGTGAAGAGTGGAATTCTCATCAACTCCTGCTTTAGGCCCTGGAATACCTGAACTCAGCCTTCAACTGGCAAGAAAGATGGCCACACTGCACATGAAGTTACTTAAAGAGATTCTGTGTTGGATGGGACTTGCTGAAGTGGCTGGAAATCTTATGGACAATAATTAATATCTTGACCATGCTGAGAATTCCTCAGGCACTTACTCTTAATTAAGCAAATGCAGTGTGCAATTCATGGTACTGCACCTGGGAAAAACCCAGCATCATCCACTGCCTATATCACATTGGGACCATTGCTTGGTCGCAAGGGAGAAGGAGGAGATGATCAACCAGTCTGCTATGCCTGTCTCCTGCTGAAGATAAGCTGAAGTGAGCGAGTTATCAGAGCTGCATGCTGATAGTGTGACATTTTGTTGGATGCTGTTGCCACCAAAACTAAGGGCCACTCACACATGTGCAATGCATGGTTTGGTCCACATATCTATCTAGGGTGACCAGACAGCAAGTGTGAAAAATCAGGGCGGGGGGGCGGGGGTGTAATAGGAGCCTATATAAGACATAGCCCCACATGTCGGGACTGTCCCTATACAATCGGGACATCTGGTCACCCTATATCCGTCTTATCCTCAGAACTGGCCAATGCATTCTGTAATGCAGCCCATACTGTTCTGAAATACTGTGGGACAGTTTTAGTCTCACTTTCTTCTTGAATGGGCTCCTGTTATGGTGGAGCTGCAACGGAAAGGGACTAAGCGTCATGGAGATCGATGCAGTATAAGTACCTGAACAGAACTGCTGTCAGCTTCCAGGTGTTCTCTTCCTCCCCTTCTGTGAGGAAGGGAAGACAGTAAGTCAAGTGCCAGTACATCACCTGCCATGGCAGTCATTCCAAAGCTGCCTCAGTCATGCACTTTGTCCCAAAACAGGAACAACTAATATGTTGGGGGAGTGGTGCTGATGCTCTGACTTCTGAGTAATGCAAGAACCTACTGTAAACCTGACAAAACATGTACAGAAAAGGTGGGCTCCCCTCCACCCAACAGTCTGTTGCTCAAGCTTTTCAACAGACGTAGACTGAAAGGGATGTGCCCAATTTAGAGAATCTGGAGATAAATCAGAGGTGCCATTGTATTCTGGCTAGATTCCTGAGCTAAATCTCTGCCAACATAGAATATAAATTGCATATGTGATGTCACTACCATCGCCGTAACACATCCATAATGACCACTAGTGCTGATCTCTCTATTTTCTGCCTTCTGAAACACTCATTGATGTTGCTGATTTTGAGCGGGAACTGGTCATGTGACTCCCTCTCTGACTTTAGTACCAAATGACACAAGACTATGGTGTCACAACATCATAGGTCTAACCTCAGACTCACCACTACCTTCCTTAATATTTCTGTAGCCTCTCTGCTATCAGGCACACAATTTTGTACATCACTAGTACTTGAGCCAGATTCTCAGGCTCACTACACATCATTTACATCCCTCCTGCTTCATCAAGGGGCTGTAAAGCTAAGTTAATGGGCCCACTGAAGAGTCTCCCAGACTGGGGGAGAACCCCAAGTGGCATAGAGCTGAGGATCCTGAGGACTATGTTTGCCGCTGTTGCTCCTGCTTCCCCAAAGTTCTAGAATGTAAATGATTGCTCTTGGTGTGTATCACCAATACATGACTTCTGCTTCTGTTGTGAATAAAATTTCAGCTACGGGACTAGAATTGCTCACAAATATTTGTATGAATAAAACTCTGCTCACACAAATATTTGTGAAAAGGGCAGGAAGGTAGCAAATCAAAACTAAACTTCTGAATTATCAAAATGTTCATGCAAAATTTTCACACTATTATTTCAGCTCTGGAAACAAATATTTTAATACCATCAACAGTAAGGATAATTTCCTCTGTGATATATTAATCATTCTGTGCCATTTTTTTTTCATAGCACTGTGTATACTGTAAACCTCTGACCAGGGATAACATACTAATAGCTCAGTTTGATGCAAGAACTCAAATATTGGCAAAACAAATAATACTTAGCTGACATAGGGCTTTCATATTTCTCAAAGAGTTGATCAAACAATGGCTAATAAATATATTTCCCCAAGTAAAACTGGGTCATTCTTATGTCAGACCAAAAATTAAATGAATATAACACTAACATACTTCCAACCAATGAGGAGGAGTGTGAACTGTGCAGGAATAATACGCTACAAGAAGAACTAAAATGTGAACAAGAGAGTTTCTCTTGGAAAGATAGGATATACTTATGTTAGACCATATATAAAATAATTTAAAAATAGAATAGTTCCCAAAATAGTTACAGAAGGAAATAAATGTACTAGGCAATTGCCTGCCAGGGTAAGACACAAAGAGACAGGAGCGAAGATTAGAAGAATTTTTTAATATTTGCAGTTATTTATTGTAAGCTGAAACTGAAATTCTCTCTTTTCTCATATCTACATATGTAATTAACTCATTGCTTTGTCATTTGTGAATAATTCAGCCATCCCAAACACATGCTAATCAAACTCTTTCATGACAAACACTATATCATTCTGTATTCCAGGCACATAGCAGTAAGCTATGTTATATATCTGGCCATTAAAAAACTGTTAGGATAACATTCAGGGTGCAAGGTTAAGCATCTAAAAGTCAGGAAAAGCCAAAGTTAAGATTGCACACACAACCTTAGCTCTTCCCTTTGGTGCGTACACATTATAATGCAGTCCTTAATTACCTAATCACATAGGATTCCTAAGTACAGAACTTCTACAACATTAGATATTCATCTGTAAAATCTACTGTTGGGTACTGTTCTGTGTATGCCAGATAAGCATAACCAAGAAAAATCATTTATATACAATATGCATAGTGAATGAGGCAAAGGCTGCTTTACCACTCATTAGTAAGATAGCCATTTTAAAATCATGCCAATTAAAAAAAATCAGTATACTATCTCAGTAGCCTATAGAAAATCTGAATAAATTAAATGGTTTCTATTTACATTCTCTTAAAAGAAAAGAAAATGAAATCTCAGTAGAGGAAACATGAATGAGTTTCTTTCTCTTCAGCTCTTGGCTGATTAAAAAAAAAAAAGGACGAAGATTGGCCTGACTGGTGACTGCCATGAGTCGTTTCTACATAATCATGATAGTCTCTTGATCCCAAAGAGACTCCACAACCTTTATGGAGACCTGGGGTGCCTAGTTTACTCTTTAGTGTCCTTGGAGAAATTCTACCTATTTCCTAGCTTGAAACCCATCTCCTTTTCTATCCTGGGGCCTACAAGGTAGCACATATGCTAATTCACAGCGATGGCCCTTTGAAGTGCCATTGGTATTCAAAACTTGTGGAGCCTTCTGAATCAAAAAAGAATCATCAAACACCACACAGATCCCACTACAAATCAACTTGCTCTGGTGAAACTGCTAGTCACTTCAGCATGCTAACGTCAGCCTGCCTCAGAGAAAAGGGGTCCGGCAGCATAAGCATTGCAAAGGAAAATAAAATCCTCAGCATGGAGCCCTGGAAAAGAAAAACAGTGAGATATTTAAACCTACCCATTTCTTTTTAAATACTTGGGTGTTCTTCATAGAGGGAATTTCTACACACGCCCCCCCAGAAGCATCCGAAGTGTTACTCACATTATTTACAGAGCTTTGATGTATGCCTCCAAAGTTTTAGTTCAGCATTTAGGAATGTGAGGGTCAAATCATTTTCCCTTTCTGATGAAAGCAGACTGTGAATCTAATACCGCAGTTTATTCAAAACAAGGAAATAGAGAGGCACTTTCCATTAGTAATACATAGCAGTAAACAGTTGAAACTATCATAATCGGAGGGTTTACTTAGCCTGGTACAACAATGGCGAGACATTCACTCTTTGCGATTCTGAGCATGCTCAGCCCCTGTGAAATACAGGGCAGGTTTGCCCTTGACAGTCTGGAAGAGAGATTTCTTAAAATACAAACTCAGGATCATCACTTCACAAAAGGGAACAGAAAGCTGGAAAAAATTAGCAAAGGGGAACAAAATCTAGCATCTCTCCACAGAAGAGAGCGATGCCAGGTAGGTGTTAGAGGGTTGCTCTTCACAGAAAATGTTCTCTGTATGTAAGCCAAATTTACGTAGGTCTCTGAACGTGTTTTCATTCTATGCATGGCTGTGAGTGTCGATGTGATGGATTCTCCTGCAGGTAACAGTAATTGCTAAAGTGGAACTCTATGAAATGTATGCTCAAACCCCACTGCATCTTAATTTATTTAATGGTTTTAAGCAATTTACAAAACGTTAGTTATGTTTCATTGGCTGGTACCCTAGATATTTTCCCCTTAATTTCAACAGTCACTCAAGTACTGTGTGTTTCACTGATCATACTTCAGTGTATAGCAGAACAATTTTAATGGCACATTTAGTACCCATTTGTAATAGCACTGTTAGTCATTAAAACTTAGAGGTCAGACCACCCAGTAGAGCAGTAGCAACAGCAGCAACTAATTGTTACAGGAGACCCAAGCCCAGAAGTGATCTTGGGACTCCAAATCCCTGAACAGTAGAGTCTGGACAAGGGCAGTGATGGGCAAAACTCAAAAGTTTTGGAGTTCAGGTTTGATTTGAGTGAACCATGTCAGGTGAGTTTGCAAAACTGGGCTAGAAATCTAGGGCTTGATCCTATTTCACATGCTCCTTGCACTGGTAAATGTTTGAAATGACACCAACCATAACTGGCTCTCTGAAACAAACTGTCTCTGATTCCAAGTTCATGATACACAGGCACTTTTCTTGCTACAGCCATCCAATCTTCTAATGCTTCCCCCTAAGAACTCACCATAGAAGAGGAGCAATCCTACCTGTTAAGGATCCCTATATTGGTACATTGAGCACCCTCAATACCCACTGAAGTCAATGGGAATTGACAGAGTTCATCATATTGCAGGATTGGGCTCTTAATGAGAGTGATCTTCCATGCAGTATCTTGGAATTTCTCATTCCAATCCTACCCAAACCCCAGAAGTAAAAAGGTGCACAAAAACATGGAAAATATATTAACTAAATATTTCTGAACCTTAAAAATAATAATAAAGGTTTATTTCAAGTTTGGTTCCACAAATAAACAATAGCTGGAAGGAGGTTGTTTGGTTTCAAGATTATATATTTTAATATGATGTTGACTTTGTTTTATTAGGAGAAAGTTATTTGTATTGAAGAGACACCCATCTCTCATGTTAAAAATCAAGGTCCAGTGACCAAAGCATATCAGTGAATCAGGCCCCCAGGTATGTATTTTTCCCCTGCTTATATTACTAACACAGCAGACTAAGTAGACATTTTTCTCAAATTATTCTTTTCCCAAGGCTCTACTATAATACTTAATAAGTGTTTACAGGATCAGGGTTTTAGACTTTAACATGTTCATGACCCTTTTATATTTTCTGAAAATCTTGAGCACTTGATCTTCAAACGTGCCACTACTCTTCTAAAGTAATTTTTTAATCTTCAAATACTCAACAGTTCAAAGGCAAAGCTCCTTCAGCTCCTATATAAGTCAGCCCACTTAAGTATCATAAAAAAAGTTTAGAAATACTGGTCCATGCTTTCTGCTGCCACCAAATCCTGACTTTTAGTTTGAATGTTCAATAGCTGAAAAGCTAGTTTTAAATGTATGTTCTATTGTAAAATTTGAAGTTTGTACTAACCAACACATTAATTACAATGAAAAGTACATTTTAAAAATTCTTTCAGGATTAATAGTCATTTGTAACTTGAGCTGGGTGAATAGTTGTTTAATTTCCCCCTTATTATTATTCTTGAATTGTCCAGGTAAAGACTGTTATTTATTACTATTACAGTGAGTTCAGTGGCCCCAACAGAGATTGGGGCCCCATTATAACAGGTGCTGTACACATACAGTGAAAGATTCTGAAGTAATCAGATTTATTCTTTATTCAAACTTTTTGAGAATTTCTTCAATGAATAATCCTTGGGTGGCAATGAGCTCTGCATGGGTCCAGGGTCTGCCCACATGGAGTTCATTTCAGGAACAAGGCTATAGTTTATGATTTGAATGATCTGCAAATTTCAGTGAGCACTGATCCTAAGCACATGGGGTGAAACCCTTGCCAAGTTGAAGTCAATAGGTGTTTTGCCAAAGAAATCCTGGCCCCAGTGGAGTCAGTGGCAAAACTCCCATTGACTTTAAAGGCACCAGGACTTCACCCAGGAAGTACCCCATTGAAGACAATGGACTTTCAACCAGGTCCCTAATAAGAGAGCAAACACCATACCACTAAACTTATGAAACTTTGCATTCATTCACAAAAGAGAAAAAGCGAATTGTACTGAATAAATATTCACTGCAAATGATATGTCCAGCTATAGTTACACAAATCTAAGAATTATTTAAACCTGAAATTATTTTTAAAGTATACTTTTCAATATTTATGTTGGTGCTTGTGCATTTCTCTCAGTTTAGACAATTAAAAGAGATTAGTCCATTTTACAATTATTATGGAGTAATTTTCTAGTTTATTTAACTTTCATGTTCTCAGGCACTAGCACAAGGAGGCAATTAGGGGTCCCAATCCAGCAAAGATTTATCTTCTTGTTTAACTTTAAGTCCCTTGAATACGCCAACTGGATTTCTCCTCCATGGGAATATTCACCATTTTAGTCATCAATAACATGGGGATAATATTAGTATGCTATCACACAGGAGAGTTGTGAAGGTAAATCTATTAATATTTGTGAGACATTCAGATACGATAGTGATAGGTACCGTAGAAGAGCCCATCAGGAAATTAATAATTCCATGTTTGGTGCAAGATTTGGTGAATAAGCCACCGGGCCACACATTGAACCATCAGGATAAGATGAAATTATTAAATAGTTGCCTCAGTCCCTGAGCACCATCCATCCTGTCTGTTGAGTAAGGCAGGGCCTCTGTGAGAAAAAGCAATTTGTAATTAAAGACTATTGTAATGCATCCACACAAGGCCCTGAATTAAGGTTGCATGGGCAACTTTAAATCTGGTATTTCCTAACTTCTGAGTGATAGACTTTGTAACCTTAATATTGTTTTAATGTAATTTTTTCTATCCAGTATAATAGGAGTAACATTCACCCTAGTGGAACTAATATATTTGCAGTAAACAGCTCTGCAGTTATCAAACTCTCCAGCTTTGCTTCATTAAATTAACTGCAAAAGACATTTATTATTTCATATATTCCAACACCATGAACAATATGTATTAAATCTCCATCTCACATTGCTTTGTACTTGTATTGCAAGCTCATATTGCGGAGGGACCTGGAATTAGCCTGTACCATCCAACCTTAGGAATCATATTATAACATCTTGTTAACTGCAGAAGCCAAAGACTGTGCCAAATATTTCCATCTATGAAAAAAGCCAGCCCCAAAATTATTTCCCCATTAACCCCCATTTTGAAAGTGTTGCTCCGTGCCACTGTATATACATTATGAGCTAAACTCAGCTGCAGTCACGGGAAAAGAGGGGCTGTAGAATAGCTCCCCTACTCCTTGAGGAACCACAAGATAAAGGCTGCAGAAATTGCAACACCACCTCAGTGTTAAATCCCATATTGAGCATGCATTGCCAGTCTCATAAATGTACCACATAAAATCAATTACAACGTGTCACAAGTATTTAGCTTGTTTCTCCCAATCCCCCCTCAAGCCTGTACATCTTCTGAAATAAGAGCCTTTTCAGTTCATTTTAGCCAAATTTAAGACTAATGGATTTTGCTTTTTAAGACACTAAAATCAGTTTTTAATCTTTCTTTTCTGATGGTGCAGGGCTAGCCATCATTAATGTATGATTATTTTTCATACTTTCTTCTCTACCATTGCAAATACCAAATCAGCAATTCCAGCCCTTGGTGCCTACATCTCAGAGGATTTACAATAAGAAATTACATGCACAGCGAGGCAATTTTTGGCCAGTGGTTACAAATTTGTCAAGCGATCCTATACCAGTGGTTTAAAAAAGGCGAACATGACTGGTTTTCTATCTTTGCAATGGCTGTTGTGAGATTTATTGTGCCTCTTTACCTAGGAGTCAGATACTCTTGTGTGCAGATAGGCCAGAAAAACTCCAGGAAAGCACCTGTTGCATACACATCTTCATAGGAGAACACACAAGATAGAGAATCAATGTGTCCCTCCCCTCCCCCCCAAAAAAAAAAGAAATCATAAATCTTAACCTAGGTGACTGCCACATTGGGTATTTCAGGCAGCTTTTTCAACCTTGGAGGTTTGGGCAACCTGCCAGTAATGAAGATGTATTAATGCTTAATGCAGCTTAATGTAATAGGTGTCATGTTCATAATTTACAGAAGCTCTTTCTAAAACATTAAATTCATTTATACTCCTTAAAAGCTACTCAATCCTGAGGGCTAAGTTAGTTCAGTTGGTGGGAGGAGGTTCTTTTTTAGGATCAAATGATATATAAATTGTTAACATATCCAAACTCATCCATTAGTGCATGTGAAAGCAATAAATGTGCCAAAGTAGCAATAACATGATCGAGGAAAGTCATTGTGGTCATTAGGGCTGAAAAGGTTTCATTTATGGTCGTAGCAAAGAGAATGAAGGCTATAAAGTAAACCTTGGGAGCTCTGGTGACCAGAAGACTTGCTACATTATATTAAAATAAAAATAAAAGAACACAATTTCAGTTTTATAAATGGCTATGCATAGTACCATCCATTTTATTATCATAGTTGTTCCTACACTCCCATTTATGGCCAGCATGTTGAATTTAGAAGGGAAGCCAGGACATGGACCAAAGATACTGGTGTCTCTAAGTTCACCACTGATTGCATGAACCTCTCATTGGCACCCCTTGGACAGTCATGCTGTAGGAAGTTATCCTTACCAAGAGGAAACATGCAAAAGTAACAGTTTGGGAGATTGTAAGCACTGGCACACATGTTGTTGGGACTGTAGAACTAGAGCAGTGAAGAAGAGATGTTTCCATTGTCTGCAGCTCTGAATAAATTGAGATAGGTTGACCTATCATTGTCCACGCTGGCCTGCAACTAGCCACTACATTATGTTCCCGTCATGCACCTTGACGCCTCATAGCCTGACTTTTCAGAGTTAAATCCACATAGCTATGTGTGTGATAATATGGATATTGAACCTGAACTGCTGTGATCAATAAAGATGCTTAAACATTCTCAGATTAAGCTTGTTGGGGTAGGGCCATCTTTTTGTTATATATGTGCACAGTCTTCAGTACACTGGGGCCCCTATCCCTTGAGTAGGACCACTAGGTGCTACATTAATAATAATAGCACTGTGTTAAAGAAGCTAATCAGCTAACCTTTATCCCTCTTTATGATTATTCTAAATCCTGAAGTCCATATTCTGCTGAAATTTTCACTAAAGATCACAGGAGCTTTCTCCTATGGTCCTAATCGCATTCTCACTGAAGTCTTCACACAAGGAGTTCAGATAATTAGGCCCTTGGTGGGATCAGGAATTCTAAAGATTTCACATATGGTAAGGTAGGCAAAGCATTACCATGTGTTGATGTATTTGTAAGCCACATTGTATTATGGAACATGCTTAATATTAAAGTTTGTTTAAACCTGCGCTTTCAAAACAAAGGGCTAGATTTGCTCTCTGTTACAGCATAATCACAATGACACTGCACTGACTTCAGAGGAATTAATCCACAGTATGGCAGAGAGTAGAATTTGACCCAAAGTATTCAAATTCTAAAAATCTAGCACGCAGAACAGCACTGCCACTGCACCCATCCCTAAAGGGAAGATCAGAGTGAGGGATTATCGCCATTCAGGAACTGAGACATGAGTCAAACAACACACCAGGTTCTCGGGAATAAAGCATCGGCCTTACATCTTCGGCACATTGCTGGAGTGGCTCATCAGTGATCCTCACCACAACAGAAACCTGATACAGAATGGTTCCCTTTTGCATTCAACTTGTTTGTCAGGTATCCACATTGTCCTTCCTGCCAGGTTAAATGTCTTTTAACAGATCAGTATGTATATGTGAACGCGTGTCATATGTATTTTCCAGAGCTGTAGCCAAAACCCCGATACAACACTATGAGATCAGAGAGCAAGTGTATCTAACAATCTGTAATTAAGTCATGTCATGTAGCCAGATTCGACTTGGAGAAAAATGCCTACAGTAATTGCATTTAGTTCATCTTGTAGCATGCTCCCAATCATAACCGCTAATTCAATTGTACGTTCATTCTGCCAGCTCATTGCCATTAAGCACACATTTAATTACTTCAATAAAGGATTAATATGCAGCACACAAAAGAAAGGACATTGCACTGTGCCAAAGCACACAGCTGCCCCACCATTTAGTGGAGAGATAAAGAAAGAATATCATTGGGCAGCATAATCCTGTTAGAAATACATCATTATTAGATGAACATTCGGGACTTTTATTTTCATGCTTGTTATTCACCACTCAGTGTGCATATATTTCCTTGGCACCAGAAAGAGCCGTAATGTGCAACTGACAGCTCTGCCATTGTTGTCTCAATAATAACACTGCCACCCCCTCCTCCTTATCCCCCCTCATTAGTCCCCTCCATGCTTGTAAGGTTGCTCTTATCTCGTCTCCAGGCGAGGGCTTACAGCAGCTACATTACAACATCCTGAGATAAGGGGCCCTGCTTGACATTACTCCTGTCTGTGCTGCAAACAACTGACAAGCATGGCAAGTATTAAAAAAAAACAAAACAAAAAAAGAACAACAAAGACTGCTCCCCTCCAACCCCCCTCCAACCTCAGAAGACAGCCCATCAATTCTCCAGGATGTACACAATCATTATTGTAGGGGAAACAAAGGCCAGTGTCAATTGTGCAGTGTTATAAAGCAGTCCCTCAAATTAAAACCATGTACCTAACTGCATCTGATGGCAGAAGCTATTTAGCAGTGATATTTTACGGAAAGGCAATGAAAAGCAATAACTGCTTTATTTAATGTATCTGTTCAATCCAGCTGCCTTGGATGGGCCTTAATAGAAGATGTCGATCAATGTCAGAGCCTTTGAAATAACTGCAGCAGACTGCAATAAACATGAAGGAAAGATAACTAAAGCTACTGATCAGCCTCTTGTTACCTTCCTGCACCCGGAGATTTGTCATTTGTTTGTACTGCTTATAATAGCTGGGGTTGATTATCATGCAAGTGTGGAGTTCTGTGTTGGGGGGGGAGGAATGAAGGAAGTTGTCCAGAAGGAGAGGAACAAATTGCAGAAAGTTCATACCAGGAATTTAGAGGCTGAATCTCTATAAAACATAGATTTGTTCTCTTGCTGGCTCACTTGGTGGACTGCTAACATTTATCTTACTTTCCTTGCTCACAGTTCGGTGGGCCTTCACTCGGAGGAATTAAAGAAAGAACGCATACAAGATAACCAGCTGCTGTACCATCCACTGCTAACCTGTGCTGAGTGCCAACACTGATCTTTTACTAAGAGAACCCTGAGCAATATTAATAGGGACATCCATTTATAGTTGCAGAGACATTGCTAGTATTGTGGCAAGTATGCAGGTGCTAAACACAGCAAGATCAAGGAGTGGCTTTGTGTGACTTATTGTTAAATTAGTCAAACCCAGCACCTATCAGTCAGTGGCAGTGGGAAACCTGAGACAGAACTTAATCATAATCAAAAAGAAATTCACATTAGTGAAGCATGTCATATTATCTCTGCCTCTACTGAACAAGATCATATTTTCTTTGGGATGTAGCGGTTTAGTATTGTAGAAGTCCTGATGTAGCCTAAAGTTTCATGATTGTTTCTATGCTGCACACCATGGGAATTCAGATTTCATGGCCACCGAAGGGAAATGAGTCAGATGTTATTGGTCCAAAAGCACAAGCCCAACCATTTAAGTGAAAGGAGAATCTCCAATAGCTATTAACAGTATAGGGCATATGCAAGTTAGGTAAGCACTTTCGATAATATTCAGTATAAGCCAGTTCCAAGCAGTATTTAGGAGCAGAAAATCAGGGGAAACGGACTGCAGAGAGACAGTAGTTGTGAAGCACAATGAAGAAGAGAATTACTGATTTAGAGATGACCTGATCAACTCACTTGCAATAGGTTTGCATGAATCTTTAATGTGAGCTTTGATTATCTAGTTTGCTACGCAATATCTTGAAACTTTGCACTGAGTGTTTGCTGCAACAAAGCTTTAGCTCAATTTAGTGTTCGCATTTCTCTCAGCTAATTAATATTTCCACTAATTGTTGAATATAGTTACAGGTGGGGGCTCTAGATATCTGTAGGAAATACTAGCAAAATCTGAACTTTCCCCTCACATACACCCCCCCAAAAATCTATAGGTTTCATTGAAATAATATTAGCACTGCATGCTTTAAAAAATAGCCTACTTGATAACGGATTTGGCAGACATATTTGTGAGAAATGTACTGGTTCTCTCTGACAAAGACTTCTATTCTCTATGGATGTCATGTCTACCAGATGATAAATTATGATTCTCATTTTATGTCATTTTTTATATTACAGTAGCACATCACCACAGGGTTTGTCTACCTTGGTGCACACTACTTGTGTAGCATATTATAAAGAGATATTTTATTTTATTTTTTAAACTGCAGCCTTGTGTACATGAACATTTTTTAAAAGTTTTCACTTATTACAGACTAGAATCAGGGGTTTCAATTTTAGTTTCATACATACAATTGCCAGCTCTTTTCTGTGTGCATGTACAGCACCCAACACAAAACGGGTCCCTAACCTAGAAGTCCCGGTCAGAATCAGGGCTCCATTGTGCTAGGCAATATACACACATATAACAAATAGATAGTTTCTACCACAGAGAACTCACAGTCTAAGGCTACAGCTACACTATGAACTAGGGGTGTAATTCCTAGCTCCTGTCCACATACTTGCACTAGCTTGATGAGAGTTAGCACAAGTATAAATAAAAATAGTGTATCCATGGTAGCATGGGCAGCAGCAGCACATCTTAGCTGTTCTAACTACAAACCCGCCAAAACCCCAGGGGTTCATTTTCAGCACAACTAAGCCATGCTGCCAAGGCTGCTGTCCATGCTACCGCAGCTATACTACTATTTATACTCACGCTAGCTGTCATTGAGTATGTGTATATGAGCTGAGAATTGCACCCCTAGCTCATAGTGTAGACAGAGCACCTGGCGCTGCTGCAATAAAAATATAGATGAGATTAATGCAATTTAAAATGTGTGTGCAAATGCCCTCTGTGTGAGCACATACACGCACATGGACATTTAGCCAACAGGGCAATATTGTACTATATTTACTCTGAAAAGCATCTTACTCTATGAGCGGTTCCATTGGCTTCAGTGGAACAGCTTGTGGAATATTATTAATTATTTGTGTTATCATAGTACCAAGGATCCCAATGTACTAGCCGATAAGGCATCAATCTCCAAGAATAAGGATATCAGAATCTGGCCTGCAATATTTAGGCAACTGGGCAAAAGGCATTTTGGTCACCAAATAAACACTGACAGAACTAATCTAAATGGATTTTAACTAATTATAGGTAAACTTTTAAAGGTTTGGCTTGGGTCAGCATCCAAACGTTGGCCTAGGAAATTCCAATTGTTAAGGAGTTGTTCTTAGATGATTTCACGGTTTTTACAGAACAGTAGATCTCCTTTTCATCATTTTCAGGTAGATACGTGGTCCTTATCAGATTCCCCTTATAAATATTAATGACTATATAAACTGTGTCCACCAGTTTCGAGGCCTGGTGAAGTTACTTCTGTCTTTTTCGCCATATATTGAGGGAGCAGAATGCGCAAGCAGTATTCCACAAAGGGTGGAGATTTTCATATTTATGAGGATCAGAGGATCAGTGATTAAGGCAAAAGCCTCCCCATAGTGATCACAGGCCACTCCCCGCAATCAAAATAATAAAACTACATAATATGACAACATTAAAAAGTCAGAGCTCGCTGAAGATGATCAAATATGTTGGTGGTGCTAGCACTGATAGTCAAGGCCACCAAGACCGTGGATTGCTATTTGTTAGTAAGGAAATAACAGAAGCTCTGCAGAGGGTGGACTAGACCCCATAGAAGATATGAGTTTTGCTAAGGGATATGAAGCACATTGGGTGCTTTCTGTACATGTCACAAAAAAGCCTTCCAGGCACAGGAGGCAGCGTGGAAGAAAGCACAGTAACAAACATTGGGCTAATGGGACTAACCAGCAACATTCATGAGATGAGCATGCAAGCAGCAAAGCCGGATATTGGGAATATTTCTCCATCAATCTAGAAGTACACGGCTACTGCGGATATGAAAATATTCACTGCTCATATCTAGTAGTGTCAAAATAACTGATGATCTGTCTAAATTGACTACTTCTGTAGCAGCGCCTCTAAAAACATCCCAGAAGTAGCGAGTGCATGTTCCCCACAGCTAGATCCTTGATTTCCTGCCTTCTGGAGGTGGCCCTTTCAGGAAGGGCATAGAAAGGGCATTCGCTGTTCTGGTGAGGCACTCTATTTGTTGGTTGCCTAGTACACCAAGGCTACTCCCCAAAATGTCTTTCTGTATATTTGCAGGTGTGTTGTGTTGGTGGAGGTCAAGAGTAAATGTGCACTTTAACAAATTTTATGTAACATACACACGGTTGTTCTTGGGGAATAATACTTCACACTTTTACTGCATCTTTCACCCCCAATTGATTTGAAAGGGACATAGGGCCTCTCTACAGCATTATTGTTTCGTTTCTTCACTTATATTTTGGAAACATTTAGCATGGAACTGTGACTTTAAATGCTTCTGCTACAGGAAGACGGAGTTCTTAAGTACACCCTGAGCAGTTCATTGTGAATGAACTGGCAGCAATAAACGCTGGATAAACTCCTTGCACTTATGCTTGGCACAGGGGAGCCAGTCATTGCTCTGCACTCAGAAGCAATCACAGTTATCACTTTAAAAAAAAGAGAAACTCAACAGATTGCTGGGACAAACCTACCACAAGTTAATGCTGTGCAAAACACTGCAGGACCACCACTCTGAGCCTAATCTTTACCTCCCACCTAGGGGCTACTTTACTGTTCCCAGTGGCACACTGCAATTGCACCCGTGGTGCTGGACCACAGAGGGTCGACTTCTTGACTATGAGAGCAACTGTGGAATGGATGGCTTAGCTAAAATACTTAGTCCATTAGTGAGGAAACATGTACAGTCTTCATACCATCGTACCCTCTTCTGGTAGAGGGCAGCCTGCTGCACTTCCACTTCGGCTCTCGTTTGAAAAAAATTAAAGAGGGCATGGAGTGAGCAATTTAACACAGCAGCAAACACCTTTTCAAGGCAGCATGGCTCTTTACCCCTGTGAAGACAACCTGCTCCTACATCTTTGTAAAGTAGCTAATGAAAAGAAAAGCCCCAGGAAAGATATAACAGCAGCAGGTGGGTTTTGAGGAAGGAATAGTTGTTTTTTGAGGCAAGACGGGGAGGCAATTCCACATAGCTTGAAGAAGGGGTAAATTTAGAGGCCTAGTAATGGAGCAGATTACAGCTAGGAACATTACAGAGCTTCAGGTCTGAGTTATGTTTAAATTGTTATTCTCCCCCCGCTTCCTTTTATTTTTTTAAGAATTCAATTTCTAGCCATCTTCTGCAAGAATAAAAGAGCCAACACCAGCCAATCTTAGAGAAATGTTATATGAAAAAAAAAAGGAAGAATAAAGCCCTAACAGGAAGGTTGTATTGCACATTCCATTTTCTTAGCCAGTCTCAAGTACAGCTGCCTGCAACTGTTTTGCCTGCTAGTAATCACCAGAATACAAGGCCAAAACTGAGATACTTATTTTCTCTCCCAAATCCTCTTCACTAGCGGCATTCTCTGTCACCGGCAAAAACCCCACCTGCCTCCATCATTTAAGCCTGTGAATTATCTTTATCTCATCCTTCTCCTTTATCTCATCACTTCTTCCTTGACAAAGATTTTCTTTCTATCCTTACAGCTAAGACTATCATATAGATCCTTATCTCCCATCTTGACTATTGCAATCTCCTCTTCGCTGGCCTCCCCACTCCCTTTACCCTCTCTCCATTTTATGCAAAATACTGCCATGAAGACCATCTTCCTTGTCATACCCCCACTGAATCCCTTCACTTGCTCTTCTTTTGACACTGCAGTGCATTGTCCTCACCTTCAAAACTTTACATTCCTTACTCTATTCCTTACTATTTATCTATTTGTCTCATTGTGCTGTTCCCCCTGCTTCAACACCACCACCTACCTGGTCTACTCACATATTTCAAAGCCTTCTTCAGTGCTGCCTCTTATGCCTGGAACATCCTTCCAGAGCTTATTCACAAGTCACTCGCTCCCTCTCTGCATTCAGGTTTCCCCTAACAACCCTTTTCCCCAATGAGGCCTGTCAGGAACCTTGCTGCATGATAACAAATTCTGAGGAGTAATTTGGTAAGAGTTCCAACACATCCTAATTTAAAAAAATAGTAACATTTATGTTATGTACCTTATATTACCATGACATGACCAATCACTACCTTGGCCACTCTACTTTTACACTGTCCCTATCTGTCTTCAGACTGTGCGCTCAGTGGGGCAGGAACTATGCCTCCTTTTCTGTTCAGAAAACACCTTTTACTTTGCATGCGCTACCAGTAACAAAAGTAACATTAGTGTCTTAGGGCCAAATTCTGCCCTCATAACACCCTTGGTGGCTAGAAGTGGCTTCAATAAGAGTTACTGGTGTGCATACATGTGAAGGCAAAATTTAGTATTAATGCTTCATTACAATGTATGCTTAGGATTAGACAGAGAGAACAAGTACTGTTAGTTATTGGAAGCATTCAGTGAAGGACGATATACCTGTGGCAGGAGCCATTCGTAATGCAAGCAGGCAAAGAGCAAGGTTTACTCAAAAGCTGGCTATCCCAGTCTCCCCCAGCAGGAGGGCTGCCATTGCTGCCAAATTATGTTGTGACTTTGTAATGTGAACAAATGTCCGCTAGAGATTAGACTGAGATCACTAACCTCATTTTCACTTGTGACCCAAGCCTGAATTGATCCTACTGTCTCCAGGGGTGAAAGGCTATTGTACTGCATTAACCCAAAGAAATGGAGACATTTTTTCAATTGTCTCTTGTCTGTTTGAGACTTTCTGCTTAACATTCAGCATTTGTCCTGCATGTTGACTAGGCATCATATAAACTTTTTTTTTTAAACCAACAAGATTGATAGTTCAGCCTTTTCCCATGTTCCATAGTATAATAAAGCTTCCCTGTAGGCTTAGCTTGGTAGATTCAGCTTTTCACCTTATGTATCTGTCAAAAAGCCACAGTGCCAAGAGAGGGAACAGTATTTTTCTCTTTCTCTTATAGAAAGTTGGGTACCAGATCATTCTAGTGATGCACAGTATGTTACACACTACACAGCCCACATACAACACCACTTCCTTCCCACTTCAGTTCCACCCCAATACCCAAAGGATATCGGTTAAATAATGTTTGTGAATGTTCATTTATATTCCAAATAGCTGTTCAGTTTTGACCATATTTGTGCCCCTTCTCTGAGAACCAGTTTTTGTCTGCACAAATGTAACTCACATTAACCCAGTGTGGGTCTTTCCCCCTCTAGTTGCTGGAACACATAAAGAAGTTTATGAATTAGCTACTGCCTTCAGGCTAACTGGTCTGGTCTTTTAGATCAGACAATAGAAATGTATGCTTTTTACATCCCAAAGTCCTCATCTCAATCCCTGCAAAGAAACCCAACCAGGGTTGTGGTCACACAAATGTTTGGGGCATTTTGTATAAGTGTCTGAATTCACATGCAAACAAGGGTTTTTGTGCAAGAAGAAACATTCATTACAGGCTATTCATTACCATTCTGATGTTCAAAGTGTTTCACATGGCCAGACAGAAAGCAAAAGCCATACCCAGTCTCACATGCCACAAATAGTGAATAAGTAAATGGAACCACCAGCCTACATGTAAAGTTTTGCAGGATCAGGCCCCATCGTTCTGAATTCCACTACAGTGTGTGCCAAATAAGGATGTGGACAAACGGGCATCAGGAGTTCAGTTTTTACATCTAAAAGATTTTCACGTCAATCTAACGAAGGGTGAGTTTGCTCCTTGGAAAACCCCAGACAAGGTCAAAAACTGCTGCAGCAAACCGGTGAAGACATTCAGTTAAATAGTAGCTGTGCGTGTTACTAATGGGGTTCACTTCCTCTCTCCATTCAGACTCTTGGCTGCTCCCCTTCTGTGTGAACTACCTTTGTAACACACTTTACCATCCCCACTTTCCATCTGTGCCTCTGGGCAGAAATATGTGCAGGGGTACCCCCAGATTTCAGAACTCATCCTTCAAGCCCCGTTAAAGTCACCTGCATGGTTTTCCCTTGAGAGACGGGCCTGCATGAACATCCCAATTCTTTATAGAACAAAATTTGTCGAAGTAGAGAAAACGGATTTAAGGCAAAATGAATAATTGTCTTAATACAGCTAGGTTTCAACTTTGCCCCAAAGTTAACCAGCTAAAATAATATCAGTTACAGAATAGTATAAATTTTAGAGTTGGCCAGAAAATAATAAATTCTGTTTTGTAAAAAATTGAAGTTTCTAAATTTGTTTTTGTTCCAATGAAGAATGAAACCATGATCTTTAAAACATTTTTTCAAAGACACCTGTGCACAAAAGAGCCAGAGCAAGTACTTGAATGTGGGTCTCCCACATCTCCCACACCCACGGAAGTGCCCCAACTACTTAATGTTCTGGGTCTCTCTCCCCACCTACTCAGAAATTCCATCCTGGATTTGAGAAACCTGCAATGAAATTATTGTTGAAATGGATACATTTCCATTAAACTTTTCAGTTTTGCTAAAATGGCATTTTTCAATGGGAAGAAGTTTAACTGAAAACTTTTCAACTGGCTCTAGTCAATTTACATCTTTTACAACCCCAGATTTCCTAAGATCTAGTCTCTGTTACCTGATGTCACCACCAAGCTTTTCATTTAGAAATTTTACCTTGGGGCACCCCTTCCTCTGCTCCCATGTTACAAGGATCCTGTTCCTGATAGGGTAAGTATTCTTCAACAGCTGCTGCAGAAATTCATTCCTAGTCACCACAGCTTCACTCCAGAATGCATTAATGAACTTGTAATTTATTTTTTGACAATTAAAACCTGTGAATTAGCTCCGATACTGATCACCTAAAAGTGCCCATTGTCCTTTTCAAGTCCCAGAAAGGCTTATTTCACACCGCTGCTTGGAGCTTCCTGTTCATCAACCCCAGAGTCCAACATTCTCACAATCTGGTCTCACCACCACCCTCAGCAACCTAGACCTCGATCATGGACCAGTCTCTGGAGGACCTTTCTTAGCAACTTCAGCAACCCTGGACAAAACCACCTCCAGCAGGCAAATCTCCATACTCCCTTCTCCTGCTTCTGACCTTCAGATGAATGTTCCAGGGGGGCTCCTAGCAAATCAGTGGTCTTTAGTGGTTTGAAACCACTATCTCCCTCATACCTAATGCAACACATACCCTAACATTCTCTACGTCTTTTCGAGAGAGCAAACTCTAAGGTCTGACCTTCTTGTCAGCCACCCAGCATGCCACCT
Source organism: Chrysemys picta bellii (assembly GCF_011386835.1). Lineage (NCBI taxonomy): Eukaryota > Metazoa > Chordata > Testudines > Emydidae > Chrysemys > Chrysemys picta. Next base: position 27,651,988 of record NC_088795.1, read on the forward strand.
TCCAAAAAGTGAATCTGTCCTGGTCTATGTGACTGAATTCCTCTCATCAATTCTTCAAGGCTTCATCAGATACTTTGTCTCAGGACTCATTAGCATCCCCCAAAAGCTAACTCTTCCATGCTCCAAACTGGTTCTCCATGGTCCTCGGAAAAGCTGGACCCAACTATCAATTGAATGATTTCTGTGATAGCTATGTTATTGTGTTTTAATGGCTGTATTCCTCATCCATTTAGAGGCCAGTGGTAGCAGGGAAGTGTTCTTCTGTGTCAGAAGAACACTTCTTTTTCTGCAGTCCTAAAATAGAATTGCTAGGTTTAGGGTAGAAGTTTATATCTTCCACCACAGTGCATATGAAGAATTTGATCTCAATATATATTTTTTGTTCTCTGAACAAGGGAAGTGGTTGTATTATTTTGGGAATGCGATCAAGCAAAGCTAAATGCAAACTCATGTCAATAGCTCAGGTAATTCATCATTTGGGTAACCGACAAATATACAAAAGAAATCTTCTTTTTTTTTTATATACAGATACATTTGATTCACAGAGCCAAATTCTATTAATTTACAATGGTGCAATTTGGCATTACGTTAGACATACGATGGTGTATTGCAAGCAGAATTTGACCCACTTTTACTAATATTTTAAATAGACAGAAGCCAACATTTTCAAAAATAGGAGTCCAAAGTTAGACTCCTAAATCTATATTCACAAACACAAACCTTTGTTTAATGTTAATTAAGGTAGCTCTTTTCAATAAAACTAAACCATGAAGGATTACAAAATACAAAGTTAAGAACTAAAAGGTTGCAAAGTCAAGCACTCTCACATTAGGAATGGCCATAATGCCCATGCCCATGCAACCTTAATTCAGTACCCTGGAGTGTATGCATTATGATAAAGACTTTAAGGACATGCAGAAGTGATTGCCTGTGAAAAGTTTGGTTTAAGTGACTTGCCAAGCATCACATAGGAACTCTGTAGCAGAGATAGAATCCAGGTCGGCACTCAACTGCCTTAACTATGAGTCCATCCCTTCTCTCCTGCAATCCCCTGTCTCATTCATGGCACACCTAATTTCTGTAACAAATAAGACAGGGGTCCTACAGACAACAACCTTCTTATCTACACAACCCCAATTCATCCTCAGTACAGATCCATCCTATGCACTGAATGAGGCAGGGGTCCTGTGGAAAACAATACTATAGGCTATGGGGGAGGAGGGATAGCTCAGTGGTTTGAGCATTGGCCTACTAAACCCAGCGTTATGAGTTCAATCCTTGAGGGGACCACTTAGGAATCTTGAGCAAAATCAGTACTTGGTCCTGCTAGGGAAGGCAGGGGGCTGAACTCAATGACCTTTCAGGGTTCCTTCCAGCTCTATGAGATAGGTATATCTTCATATATTATTATTATTATTATAGGGTCATGTAATCAGAGATAGTATCATAATGCATGGGCAACATTCATTCTGGCATTTTGTAACTTAAGAGTGCTTGACTTGGCAACTTTTTAATCCTTAATTTTGTATTGCCTCAGATTTTATGGGTTAGTTTATCAATGAGAGCAACCTTAACTAAAGTTAAACCGTGTTGTTGTTATTGTTTTTAATTACAAATAAAAAAAAATTTCTATGTGCTATTTACATAAAGCACTTACACATTTGCTTTCTTCCATGTGTATTTTCTGACCATTGCTATCTTTATGAACCTCCATATTTCAACACTCAGTGCCATGTTGATGGATATATTGAACAGGGTTTAATTTTTAATGCAGCTTTAGTTTTACTGCAACTTCTGAATAATTTAATTATGAAGGGATTCATAGCTATAATTTCCTACTTCCTTAAAAAAAATATTCAGAAAGTCACAATTTATCGGCTCCCTACAATATCCATGAAAGGGCGCTGGAGTTTTGTACCTTATTTTCATGTAACTCTGAGCAAAGTAACAAGCAATGACCCTTTGAAAAGAGACTGTGTAACCTAGCCACAATACAAACCCAAAGGAGCACACAGCTGGAGTTTATCCAAACCCAGTCTGTTCTCATTGCAGCTTCTTCTGTGACCCTCCTCTGTACTAATGTTACGGTAGTGTGAGGGAAATCCATTGTCAAAGGGAACCACTGCCAGGACAACCAAGGCAATAGTGACTCTCCCCAAGTATGCAAATGACTGGCAAGAGGGAGTGATGAGTGGCTGGTTATTACTGATGTCACAAGTTACTGCTCAGGCAGTTCCAATGGGCAGCAAATGTTAACTGAGTCTGGGGGGGATAGGGAAACACAAGCTGTTCTAGTGTTCCTGTTTTTCCAAATTTCCTTAAAAACTAACACAAAATGGGCATTGGAGATCATTCCTCACGCATTAATTAGTGGCTGAAATTTAGTTCAAATTCACCATAGCCTGTTTACAAGCTATGAAGGAAGGAAATAAAAACTCTCTGAAACAAATGTCTGACCCAACATTGTGGCGCAAACCTAATATCACTACTGCAAGACCATAATTCAGTCATGTGGCAGACTTTCAGCATGGCTCAAAAGCTCCCATTGACTTCATTGAAGTTAAAATCCACTATCAGGTTTGCAGGAATCCAGAGCTAGCACAGAATTGCAGGAGTATGCATTTAGCTCCCTTTGATCAGATTGAGTACTCAGCACTTTTGAAAATGAGGCAAGTATAGACAGACTCAGACTTTACAGCCGGATGGGACCATCATGATCATCTAGTCTGATCTACACATCGCAGGCCACAGAACCTCACACACATCCTGTAGTAGGCCCATAACTTCTGGTGGAGTTACTGAAGTCCCCAAATCTTGATTTAAAGACTTCAAGTTACAGAGACTCCACCATTTACACTAGTTCAAACCAGCAAGTGACCCATGCCCCATGCTGCAGAGGTAGGCAAAAAAAAGCCCAGAGTCTCTGCCAATCTGACCTGGGAAAGAGTTCTCTGTAGTAACTCAGAACCCTCCCCCTCTAGTGTCTCATCTCCAGCCACTAGAGATTTGCTAATAGCCGTTGCGGATGGGCCACATGCCATGATAAGCAGTTTTATCTCACCATCCCCTTGCAGGAGTGAAAGTAGGCCAGTACGGGCCGGTACAGTGTACCAGTAAGACAGTAAGAAGCCGATACCGGCCCGTACGCAGCCAGCAAATGACCCTCCTTAAAGGCTACGGGCCGCCGATGGGGGGGGGGGGGGAGGCAAAAGGGGCAGCTGCCCCAGTGCCAGTGATTTAAAAGGGCCCGGGGCTCCTGGGCACCACCACTGCTACCGCGACAGTGGCTGCAGCCCCAGGCCCTTTTGAATTGCTGATGGAGCCAGGCAGCACAGAAGGCTGGCTGAGGGAAGCTGACCTCTAGCCCCTCCCCTTCTGCCCGAGACCCCACCCCTTCCAGAGGCCTCCGTACCAGTAAGCATTTAATATTACTTTCACCCCGTCCCCTTGTAAAAACTTATCAAGCTCAGTCTAAACATAGATGTAAGCAGAGTCAGGATGAGCTCTACCCTGACATCTGGTGGTGAATTATGGCGAGGGTGGAAAAGAACTCCAGGGGCTGATCTTGTTTGCATAGGCACACCCACTCGCCTGGCATGAAACCACAGCAACTCAAAGTGGTTACTTTGGCTGGTGTGGGATCCCCAGTTTCTCTGTTATTGGGGCAGGAAGAATAAAGTTTTGTTACCCTGATTCTGTGAATCAAGGCCAGTGGAACTGTTGTATGACAGAAGGACTGAGTGAGTCATTCACCATTACCTAAGTAGCATTTGCTTGTCAAGGGGCATGGGTTACAAAACCCAGTGAATTGAGAGAGGATGGGGACAGGTATTTGTACCTGATGGTGTGACCCCCTCCCCGAGGGGGTTGAAACACCAATTGCACTCCCTCCTCTCTCCACTGTTGAATGTCAGAGCTAACTTTGATTCCCTTAGGAGTCTAGTTACAGACTGCTGAGCTGAGTTCACTTTGGGTCAATAGTGCACCAGCACTGGGGCTCCCCTAATACTAGCTGAAATCACTAAGAGCTGAAATCACAAAAGAGCTAAAGCTATTTAAGAGCTGAGATCACTGAGGCTGTGTTAACTAGTGGGGGAGCCTGAAGCTATATTGCTAAGCTAACTTAGCTTAGCGGGGGTGAGCGGAGCGGAGCGGCTCACAGGTTGGTGAGCGGAGCGGCTGGAGGAGCAGCTAGCAGAGCAGAGCCTTGTGGGAGCGGCCCAAGGGACGGCCGGAGCGGAGCGGAGCGGAGCGGCGCAGCTCACAGGTCGGTGAGCGGAGCGGAGCGGCGCGACACAGCTCACAGGTCGGTGAGCGGAGCGGAGCAGCTGCCAGAGCAGTTCGTGGGACTGCGGGTGGAGTGGAGCAGTTCGTGGTGAAGGCTGCGGTGGAACCCCGCGGAGAAGCAGCCGGGTGGCCTCGGATCACGTAAGGTGCCCCTTAACACCCTGCTCACCCCCCCCCCTTTGAACTCTGGGGCTGCACTGATCATGGACAGAGACTTTGGGGGGTTGTCGGACTTTTGGGACTTTTGTGATTCTTGGGTTGTTGGACCCAAGAGACTTTGGGATTGGTGGACTTTTGGGACTTTGGTGATTCTTGGGTCGCTGGTTTCAAGAACCAACGGGAGAGGACACGGCCCAATTTGCTGGGGTGGGTCTTCGCTCATGGTTTGGTCTAAAAACTCTAGTTGTGGTGTTTTTCCCATTTAATGCTGATGTTGTTTACCTCATGTTATTAAACATTTTCTGTTACACTCAGACTCCGTGCTTGCGAGAGGGGAAGTATTGCCTCTTAGAGGTGCCCAGGGGGTGGTATGTAATTGTCCCAGGTCACTGGGTGGGGGCTCGAGCCGGTTTTGCATTGCGTTATTGAAACGGAACCCCTAGATACAGAACCCGGCCCTTGTTGCTGCCAACTTAGATGGGCAGAAGGGTTACATATATATGGCTTAGAAAGCCTATCTTTATGCCCCTATTTTTGAAAAACATCTTCAGTTGCATTGAGACAATTTGAATGAAGCTGATGGGACTGCAGCATTATAGCACGCATGGAAATTTGGCCTACACTTAATGTAAACTGGAATGTTAATACAGAAATGAGACCACATACAATACTGATGAATGATATTCCCATTTTAAGAACATGGGAGATAGCTGATTTTTTTTAATGAATATTTTGTTTACGTCTGTCTATCTAATTTACTGTCTTGATGTCTGCTACCTGGGGACAAAAAGAGTTGATTTAGTATAGGTGCTTCAGCCAATTGGAAAGTGAAAGGAACAATCCTCAGATGTTAAGGCTTAGGTTCATAAAAAAATTTAGAGTGATGTTGAAACTATCTTTCACTATTTCTGTGGAAACAATCCAACTGAAACTGGAGAGTGGACGGTGCATTCATTGGCAATAGCACTGGGCTCTGTGTTAGAAATGGTTTGCAATAAGGAAAACAGAAAAACTTGTTCTATCGTATATTCAGAAAAGTGCCATCTAGTGGAATTTAATGCAGTTGCAGACTCAGTTGGAACAGATTAGAGTTGGAGGGAGAAAGCATCTTGTAGAAAGTTCAACAGCTTCTGAGCACATGAATCAGCTGCCATTTGTTAGGTTTCAGTACGTTCTAATTTAATTCAGCAACCTTCAAAGACTTTACACTTTGAAATAAAAAAAAAAGACATAGCAAGCTCCATTTGTGTACAGTCTAGTTTGGAAATACCAGTCGCTTAGTTTCACTGTATTTCTTGATAGACTGTTTAGATTAGGAGACCTACTCCAAAGCAAATGTCAAGATTCCACACTATTGGACGTTGGTAGACAATTGCCTTGGGCCCACCTTTGACCATCCGAGGTCCACAGACATACTAGCTTGTCTACACTTCCTTATAAGCTTGTGTGTGCTCCTGCCATGCTGGAAAACATATCTGTAATTTAGGAGCTCTCTATCTTCACTATGTTCCGGTGTTCTCCTGAAAGCCTTCTGAGACCAGCACGCTAATCAAGGATCTCTGCATTTAGAATTAACTGTGTGAGCACTAACAAGAGCCAACAAATCAAGCATATTAGACAAGATTATAATATGCATTTACCAGTTCCTCAAGAGATCTAAGGAGAGTAATTCCCAGGGGTGAACTACAAATAGCATCCTGGAGCCTGACTGGGATTACTGTCTTTAATGGACAAAATTGACCGCATAGAACCTGTAGTTAATGGCAAAGGTAAATTAACATACAGCAAAATGGTACTATGATATGATCAGAAATGGTAAGATCTGCTACTGACAACTCAATGACAGGCTGGCCACACAATTCCATGAAAGCAAGCATATGACCAGTATTTGGAGGGGGCTCAGAAAATCTGTGCGACAATCACAGGATGGAAACGAGGAAGTCCTTCTGCAGGGAGAATGGAATAGAAAAATGTCCAAGCACACCAATCTCTCTACACATTTTACTGAAAGCCACACACCAAAAAAAAAACCAAAAACACTTAACAATTCTGTGTAAAACAATGTTTTAGCTTCTGAGGAGTGTAGTATATTGAGGGCAACACCAAGACCTATAAAACAGTTTCAGCAGAGGGTGATGCAATGAAGATACAAAGCTGCACATTATGGAAGATGATCACATGCAGATGCCACAAATATTTCTATCTAATGAAGAGAATTGCACAACTGACTCATAAGTAGTCAGTCAGTTGTGTGCATATACACACACACTCCCATTTATTTGAATGGCCGGGGACGTCTGAAACTGTTTAGAAGTGCTATTTTGAGCGTCCGTTTCACTGATATAGTAATATGGGCAATAAGGGGAGGAATGCCGATGTTTGCTTAATACTTTGTACGTTAAAGAGAAAAAAACAACTTTGAGTGTATTAAAACACCAACATTGTATTAAAATGATTAGCTCTAAAAGGTGCTAAGTAGCTAACTGAGAAGTTATTAGCGATGCTTAATATAGGGTTACTTGGGGGACACACTATGGATTCGAATATTCGAATACTTTAACTGAGTAGTGATATGATCCTACTCCTAGAATCTTTGCCTTCCTTAACCATATGCTACCTACTATTATATTGCTTCCTTTTATGGTGTCTCAGGGTCCCAGTCCTGCAAAGGTTTACACACGATGCAAGTAGCCCCATTTAAATCCATGAAACTACTCACAGTGTATAAATTAAGCACATATATAAGTCTTTTCAGGATTGAGGCCTAAAATTAGCTTATAAACCCAGAAGTCAATTAGGCTCCACATGGGAGCAACTAATTACAAGATCAGGGCCTAAATCAACACTCTAAATCTTACCCATTTTAAGTATGGAGATATAGAATCATAGAATATCAGGGCTGGAAGGGACTTCAGGAGATCAGCTAGTCCAACCCCCTGCTCAAAGCAGGACCAATCCCCAGACAGATTTTTGCCCCAGATCCCTATATGGCCCCCTCAAGGATTGAGCTCACAACCCTGGGTTTGGTAGGCCCATGCTCAAACCACTGAGTAAGCACTGGCTGAACAACAATATGGTGAGACAACATAGGGAAAAAGACATTGGGGAAGTGGAAAGTTTTCAAAGATATTCATGCATGCCCCAAAAGTTAGGTGTGTTAGCAAGCAAAAAATACACTAGGAATGGGAGTGTTGAGGGGAGGACAACACAGATGTTTAAGAACTATATAGCTATGAGGTCAGAGGAGATTAGAAAATCAAGTTCAGAGAGTGTCAAATGCTAGAAGAAAAAGCAGGGAATAAGTGAGAGATTGCACAAAGCACAATAGAAAAGTGATGTAAAAAAAATTGCATTGTGGTGAATCTTATGCATGCCTCTGTGCTCAGAGGGGCCATACAAGTACTTGGAGGGATAGACTAGCATTAGATTGGCTCAGTTTACAAGGAAAAGCATGTTTCCAACTGCCAGCCCAGCAAACAGCTTACGATCTCAATTACCAATATACTGGGCTCTTTCTTTTCATTTATCACTACCAACTACCAAGATTCTGCAGGCCAAATTACTCCCTCTATGCTACCCCACTAGCCTGTAGAGGAGTTATAGAAGAATAACAGGGCACAATTTGCCCTGCACTATCTTTATTACTGATGTTGCACAACTGGGGCAGCACATGTGAAAAACCTTAAGGAGGAATTTCACTATTCTAGAATGAAATATATGAAAGCATATATTTCAGCAGCAGCATGGCAGGACTGTTCTCTGCCTCTAATCCTTCTCTGGAAAAGATATGGGATAGACTAACTCACATATACACCTATATGTGTCTATAGAAATATGGCACATTCTGACCCATTCTCTTCTGTCCCCAACACTTTTTCAACCTTTGGGCAATTACTTTTATTTGTTGATTATCTCTACTAACATACATAGAAAGAAGTAGATAATGGGCCAGATCTCAGCTATTACAAGTTATCATGGCTCCATTGACATGAATGTTGCTTTGCTGATTTAAACTAGCAGAGAACTTGGCACTTTGAATACAAGGGGCTATATTCTATAATATGTGACTGCTGCTTGGTACAAAGGGGCCATTATCTGGCTGCACTCTTTGTTCTGTGTTCATACAGTGCTTAGCACAATGGGGTTCTGCTCCATGACTAGGTATCCTAAGTGCCCAGCAGAGATTTCCCCTGTCAGAGGGCAGCTCCCTCCGTGGCCAAACTTTTGCCTTTCACCCTCACCCACCCAGTGTAGGGGGCATATTGACATTGGGGAGACATTTGGAATATGTCAGAATGGAGCACTGCTACATCAATATTCCATAGGTGTAGGGTCCATTAAGTGCCCTCCACCACTGGTGCCATTTGGAGCAACCCAGCTGCTGTTCTAACTCATTCTAAGGCATGAGCTAGTGATGAGAATGAAGGAGCAGATGGGCTTTTGTTTTGTCTTCTTACCAGTAACCAAAAAAGTCTAGAGCACTTTTAAAGAGCTTTCCAAAGGAATCATCTGTGAGTCAATATAATTTGAAAAATATTTATCCTAAACTTTTTAATGTTGTTTAAAAAAAGCTATCCCCCTTTCTTTTAATCACAAAAGTGTTCCTAAAAATAGCTCCTTCCTAGGAGCAGTTAGGTGGGGACTGGTCACAACCAGTTCGTCCAGAACATATATTATCTTGGAATACATTTTGCTGTTCTGGGCCTGATTTTCATTGGTGTTGAGGACCAACAGTTCCAGTTTAAGACCCCAGTCCTGCAAAGACTCATGCTTAACTTTTCAAATGACTCCTCAGAGTAGTGTTAAGAACATAATTAAGTCTTTACAAGATTAGGGCTTTAGGGAATGCAAAGTCCAGGCGCTGAACACCTCTGAAAATCAGGCTGTCTATCATTCCAAAGTTAAGCATTTGATATACCAAATTATCTTCTGTATTGAGTATTATTGTTTTTTGTGTCTGGTGTTTCTGCTAGGTATGTACTACATATACCGAGTGGAATTTTGCTCTTTGGATACAAGTAAATCAAGCAACAGTATTCCATACTGTATATTGTACGCTTTCCAATATTTTTGAAGTACGTTATGTAGATAATGAATTAATATTCTGCAAGACCTGTTTTTATTCTGTCCAAAGCCTATGCAAACTTCCAGAGTTTTACTTTAAAACATTTAAAACATGAAAACATTGTAAAACAGTTTCATTATAATCACATGGAGGATTTGTCAGAGATGGAATTTATACTCCTGTGTAACTGTTGTGGAAGGTCCAAAGATATTTCTAACTTTATAAATGAAACTAAACAGATTACACACATTTTAAAGGTTGACACAAATTAGCATGTTTTTAAGCTCAAGGTATTTGTCTTTTACTGTAAGATTCTATTTATAGCAAGAACAATGAGGAGTCCTTGTGGCACCTTAGGAGTCCTTGTGGCACCTTAACAAATTTATTTGGGCATAAGCTTTTGTGGGCTAGAATCCACTTCATCAGATGCATGGAGTGGAAAATACAGGAGCAGGTATAAATACATAAGAAGATATGAGTTGCCTTACCAAATGTGTGGCAACTATACACCACACAACAAAAACACCAACCCAGGAACCAAACCCTGCAACAAACTGGTGCTAACTCTGTCCACATATCTATTCAAGGGACACCATCATAGGAGCTAACTACATCAGCCACACCATCAGGGGCTCATTCACCTGCACATCTACCAATGTGATATATGCCATCATGTGCCAGCAATGCCCCTCTGCCATGTACAGTGGCCAAACCGGACAGTCTCTACGCAAAAGAATAAATGGACACAAATCTGACATCAGGAATCATAACGTTCAAAAACCAGTAGGAGAACACTTCCATCTCCCTGATCACTCAATAACAGACCTAAAAGTGGCAATTCTTCAACAACAAAACTTCAAAAACAGACTCCAACGTGAAACTGCAGAACTGTAATTAATTTGCAAACTGGACATCATCAGATTAGGCCTTAATAAAGACTGGGAGTGGTTGGGTCATTACAAAACCTAAACCTAATTTCCCCGATACTAATTTCCCCCTACTGTTACTCACACCTTCTTGTCAACTGTCTGAAATGGGCCACTCTCATTACCACTTCAAAAGTTATTTTTTCTCTCTTGGTATCCTGCTGTTAATTGAATTGTCTCATTAGACTGACCTCACGCTTGGTGAGGCAAATCACATCTTCTCATGTATTTATACCTGCTCCTGTATTTTCCACTCCATGCATCTGACGAAGTGGGTTCTAGCCCATGAAAGCTGATGCCCAAATAAATTTGTTAGTCTCTAAGGTGCCACAAGGACTCCTCGTTGTTTTTGCTGATCCAGACTAACACGTCTACCACTGTGAAACCTATTTATAGCAAGCTGTATCATTATAGACCAAAAACAGACCTAAATTAGTTTATGGAAACATTTTTACCTTCTTCTTTAACTGTGGACTTCGCTATGCATTCAGACATACTGCCTTTTAATTCCTTAATTATATTTCACATCCTATATTTGCTTCTATTGCATTTTATTGTTGAAAGAGTATTTTTTTTCAGTCACACAATATCGCACAGTAGCAAAGGTACAAATAAGCATCAAAGGTTACAGAAAAAAAATATCATATTCCATTCCTTCAATTGAGAAATAGTAGGTAATTGCGTAATTAAAGACTCGGCTACAGAGGAGAAGTAGCAACACCATAGTTAAAGCTGAGTCAGGATTCTCAGTTCAGTGGGACACATTAACTTCTCTATCTGATGCATCTATATAATTTTCCACTGAACTAACAATAGAATGTTATCTTTGTGGTCTGTTTGAATGGTGTGAAGGACAGTGGGTTAACATTTGCTAAACAAAACCATCTTAAAACCTGCCTGTTTCTGAAATGTTCAGTGTGCCATCTCACCTCTTTGAAACCTTTCGTGAAGACATTGTGGATCCAGTGCCTTTAAACTGCACCCACAAACTCATGTCAGTGCCCCATTACCTTCAAAGTGTGTTTGGCTTACTTTCCTCTACAAATGAGATGAACGCTGATTGCTAAGCTCTAGGCTTGGACTCAATGTAAGGTAATGTGGAACATGGAGTGGGGTACTCAGCAAATGGAACTTGCCAGGTGAGAATGATGGAGTTGTAGCAGAGGTCAGCACAAAAGCAGAGCTAACAAATTCACTAGGAGTGGACTTTCCAAACTCCCTGGAGCCAGAGAAACGTGAGCGGCATCTTTCCCGTGGTTCACTAGTGCATCTTGCCAGTGCTAACTCAGGAAGAGAGGCGTGGGTGCAGAAAGGACATACGGGGTCCAGGTTAATGGAAAAGTTAAGTTTTTGCATCCTAAACAGAGAAATGAATGTAGGGAGAGTAGTGTGTGTCTGTTTTTTGCAAATGGAAGGCACTTCTCTGTGGGGGACCATAGCATCTCATTTGATGCGTGGGAGACAAGGGAGATTCTACTCCTTCACACCGCATTTCCTTGCTTTTAAGGTTTGAATCGGTGGGAGGTCAGCCAGTCTTGCCTTTTAATGAAATGTTTGCTTATTTCAACTGTAATATATACACACAAGGGGACAGAGTTATGACTGCAGGTGCAATCTGAGTTTCTGTATTTCCTGGCTGTGGTCCTCAGCTGGTGTAAATTGGCATAGCTCTACTGAAGTCAGGTAAGTTACAAAAACTGAGGCTCTGGCCTTGTGGCCTTCACTTTAGAACCTTAATGTTGCATTGTCATTTTCCACATGTATGCATGTAGATAGCCTTCATGATTGTAATGTATATCACCATGCCCTAATACAGAGCACATCAGAATTGTTATTAATAGAGATAGAGTCTCAGGTTAAAAAATCCAGCATCAGCATTTCACTTGGGATCCATAATACTTGCTGAGTCTCTGTTTACCAGATCACCTTGGAAGGCCACTTATGGCATACAAGGAAGCTGAAGAAGCATTCCAGCTTTAATCTCTAATACCTCATTCCAGCCATTGCAACCTCCAAGGAATGCAGCTAGTGTCAAAGATTTAATGCTTTTTCACATTAGTGATGTCAGCACAAAAAGGCCATCTTCTCTGAATAATTTATCTCTCCACTGCATAATTTTCTTATCTCTTTCTCTCTTTTGGCTTTTTACTGTAGATGAGGAGGTAAATGGCTGTTAGTCCTCGAAAAACCTATGGGGCATCCTTCCCATCAATCAATTAAAAAACACTTACCTTACACTCAACATGATTTATTTCTTGTTAATACAATTGTCTCACTATATCCTTCTATTATTATACCCTTAATTCCATTAGCCATTCACTTAATGCTCTCTTTAAAGCTGACCCCCAGGCTGAGGAGAAGAGAAAGGGAAGTTCGTTTAATAGTGGCAATGCCAATAAAATTCTGGAAGCTCTTTTCTTAAAATCTTGTAGGTCACTGAAAAGACAGGTCCTGAACATATCCCGCCTGAAGGAGAACAGGAAAATATTTATTTTTTCGTTTTTTTTTTAAACTGAATGCTTTGTTGGCTCTGAGGTGTGATGGTCACATGCGGTGACTTTGGCAAAGATCGGAATTATTCACCCACTACCCCTCCAAACAAACTGAATGATGATCCGTTAGCCCCACCTTACTGCAGATCATCTCATCAGTGCTTTAAATGGCATGGAGCCTGATCTTGTACCTCATACTGAGCCAAGATTCCCATTAAACCCATTGGGAGTTTTGGCTGACTAAGACAGGCAGAACTGAACCCACTGGTAAAGTTAAAGGCTATTAATTCTCTGATAAACCCAACTGCAGCCATTTGCTCTCCTCCTTCTCCTGCAGAATTCTGCATCACAGCATAGTTTGTTTGCAGTGATGAAAGCCACTGCAACTGGAACGGAATGTGTGTGACCTATCTGGTATGCCTGGCAGTTCTGAAGTTGCATTTTGCTACACTTAGTTGGCACAATAGGCAGACGCAAAGTGGTCACTAAATAAATGGAATTCCAATTTTCTATTGATTTACTTTCAAACTTAATAAATGGCCCTAGTGTTGATAATTACCAAATTTCTGTCCAAATAAAACCTTGACACTTCATAAATATCAAATAGCATTAGATCCCATCCCATTTCCCCCGGTATTTATAAATATATACCTTTAACACTGAATCTTTTGTTAGGAAATGTCATCATGGGCATACCCAGATGTTAGATTTTAAACATTGATCTTTCCTGCTTTGAGTAATTCAAACACTGTTCTTACTGTAGGCCCCACACATAAACAAAGCTCTGCCACACACAATCTCATTAGAATCCGAAAACCCACAGAAATCAATGATGGAAAGAACTATCTAGACCGTCCCCCTGCAAGGGCAGGATTGGTTTCCACAATGGAGAATATTCCATATTAACCTGTCCAATTTAAGCATGCCCTATGTGGTGGGGAATCCAACTTCAGTTACACTATCCAATCTTTTCGTAGAAGATCAAACAGGAATTCTGTTCCTGCAATTCAGTCTAGACTCCCCTTTCTCCCATTTATTCCCATTATTCTTTGCTATGCTTTCTTGGATTACACATATATACCCTTCACATGCTTATAAACATTTGTCACATCTCCTCTCATTAGTCATAAGACACATTTGCCTGTGATCTGCTTCAGCTTGGTTTGCAATTTACACTACATTGATAGAAGCACTTGTGTTTTCTTTTTTTTGGTTTGTTTTAGTTACACACAGAGGGAAGGACCAAGTTTAAAACCAAACATTTGGGTATAGCCAGGTGGGCATTTGTTAACAGAAAATTCCACATTAAGGACTTTGCACAATGTGAGGGGCCTCTCATATTGGCTGTTTCTTCCACCCAAGGCAACACTCGTTTAGATTTCCCTACTATTCCTATAGCAGTAGGCTGTCTTTTGGTGATTATTAAAAAACAATTCTAAGTTAGCTGCTCTCACAGGCTAATAAGTGTGGAGACTGAACTGATATTGTATAGTCTGTACTGGGTGCTTTATTGCTCAGACTGAACTATTTTCTCAGTAGGGGAAAAACTTCTTAGATGGATGTGTGTTTAAAAAAAAAAAAAAAGAAAGAAAGAAAAAAGTGCCGGTTTCTTTCCACCCTATGTGAGGCTTTCCTGTGCTATCATAGCGAAATGAAAAGGCATTTCTTCTGCCACTGATCAGTCATAACATTTAAACCAAGGAGCTAGCCATGAAATCCTATGCATCATTTAGGACTTTGATGCTGAACTGACTTCATAGTAAAAATGTCTTGGCAGAGCTGAAGCTCCTGCTGTCAAAGGGAAATATTGATTAAAAGTCTCTTTAAAGAGTTCTTCTTGTTCACTTTTACCAAACTGGGTGAGGATCATCCTGAGTTGTTATAATTTTAAAGAGTAATCACTCCTGTAATGTGGTTAAAGAACTACTACTCAAAAACCTCATTAAAACCATCATGATTTTTTTGTGCATTTCCTTTCCAGTCTCTGTTGATTACAATAGTACATGTGTATAAATATACACTTTCCTCCTTGACGATTATCCCTATTTTTCCTGCCTGATTTATTCAGGGAAGCTACAGTTCAATGCTTCTGATGCCACAATTGCTACCATGGGATTTTATTATGACATCAGAAATGCTGAATTGTGGCCTCAGTGAATGAATCAAACGGGGAGATCATACTGAATATGAAGGAGAAAGCTTTTATTTACACATATATCTTGGTAGGCACTGCTGGTATGAAGGAAAAAAAATAAGTTTAAAGGGATTTCAATAGAATTATTTTTGTTAATGATGAACAGAAACATTGAGCCAGATCCTATTCTATTGCTTTAAATAGGAGCAAACTTGTGATACATGTATATCTCAAATTGTACTGACTTTTCTGATTACTTTAAAATTGTAGGGGAAGCTGCTGTCTTCTGGAAGAAGCGGGCATTGTGTGTTCCATTCACATGCAGCCTGTTAAAGTAGAGACACACACTGTGCTCTCCCTCTCTCTTGCTTTCTCTCATGGAGACTTTACTTTTGTTCCTTCTTGTGTTTTTTGTCTTCCCTTAATCGAAAATGGAAGGGAATTCAGTTTAAAAGAACCTGTTTGCTCATTCTGTATAGGAAAATTTAACAAGGGACAGGCTTATTTTTCTGTTCATTTTTAGTAGACATTTCAACAAATTATATTTTTTTTAAAGCAGGTCCTAAAGTTGCAACCGCATAGATGCCAACTTCCTATTTGTGCTGAACTATGCAGGCTTGCACTTAAAGTTTTGATGTCAGTAGAACCATTAACTTGTCTTCTTGGAAAAGATAAGCCTGGTTTTATTAAGTGCTGAGTGGACCTCTATAGTTTATTCTTATGTATTTTACAGGGATTAACAAGCTCAGATCATAATGGTAGATGCTGCTCAACAGTAACATCTGATAGATTAACAAGCAGCATTGTTAGGCACAGAAAGGACGTTCATTCAGACATACTTTAAACTGAGGAGAAACATGGTGAAGTCGAAGGGTGGGGAGGCAGAAATTGGGACATCCTCAGAGATCCAGAAGGAATGTAAGGTCCCTGTCAGTAGGATGGAATACCAAGGATGGGGAAAACAATCTGGGCAAAACTTCATGCATTTCCTGAACCACACCCAGTACCTTTTGAAAGGGCTTATCAATAAAATTAAGTTGCCTCCTCTTCCCCTGCCGGCGCGTTGCAGGGACCCATCTGCCTCCCTTATATCTGCCCTCCAGTTCTCCTGGTTGTATAATAGAGTTGAGGGGCCTGGATGAATCTGTGTTAGGTCCTGGCAGCTCTGCACTAAATAATCTGGCATCTTGTGTCCCCCAGATTTCATGGCATGCCAGAGCATGAGAGGAACATGGAGGACGGGTTACACATGGTGGGTATTCTTTGGCTGACATCTTCAGTTTTTGAACCTAAACAAATTTGGAGATTTGCTTTAGCTGAACAGGATCAGAAAGCTCACAGTATCTGAACAATCCAAAAAAACAAAAAGGGTGACTGACAGCTCCCACTTACCTGGAACAAAACATAATTGGTTTTTAAAGTCCTTCCATCATTAGAAAAACAATTTATTTATTTACGATCCACTGCCAATTTGTGACTAAAGATAAAAAAGGTCAGTTGGTCTAATCAACCATGACTGAAGAGAAAAATATTTTCTGAAAGGGCCCTTTTCTATGAAGCCTACAGTCCAAGCCAATAATATACTCTATCAAAGGGTGCCCCTGTGAGGCACATAAGAAAACTTACTTCCATTCTATCTATTCTCTGTTGAGTGGAAAACCTTTAGTGTAAGAGCAGAATAAGGAAACTCTCTCTTTCTAAATTGGAAACAAAATCCCCCAAAATGAACTTCTTGCCTAATTGGTGTCCATTCACACATAAAATCTGGGTGAAGAATAAGAGAGAAGAGTGATGCTAATGACATACTGAGAGAGTGAAGTCTTGTGATTATTTTTCACTTTGTAGAGAGGGTCAGTCCAATCAGAAAGATGAAAGACTCAAACTTCGAGGTTAAACAGAAGTTGGTAAATATACAATTATTCAGTGTGTGTCTTTGTAATAAATACAGTTGCAGTCACTGAGCCCAGTCTTAAAGCACTACTTTGCTGATTAAGGGGATATTGCAGACAGGGGTCATTTCAGGAGTAATGAATCTGTATTTCATCAATGTTAAGCTAGATTCCAGGTCTGTAGTGTAAAGGGGAGGGGAAAAAATAGCCAGGAAGAAGTAAAAACACTAGAGAGTCCTGGTGGCAACGTTGATACTGCAAATCACTCCACTGCACTTCTGGACCTCATGAATTAAAACAGCAGCATCTCTCACTGCAGAGAAATGGCAATATTGGCGAATTAAGTACATCTCAGGGAGAGGCTTATTATGATACCTTAATACCTTATTGCATGATCAATAACAATGTATTTATTTTGTAGTATGGTCTCAGGTGACTTTTCATTAGGAATTTAAATGGCTTTCAAAAGTTACTGTCTATTAATTTAAAAATAATTTCAAGAGATATAATATTATCCTAGTCCCACATGTGGAAGAAAAATGAACATACAGCTTGTTTTTAGGATACAGGGAGAATATCAGGAAACATTTTGCTTCAGCATGTCAAAGGAGACTGGGTTTAAGAACTAAACAATATAAAACAACTCGGCTTTTATGAATTTAAGAACAAAGAGAGACAGAGATCACTGAATCATCATTAGGTATTCCTGGCACCGAGAGCAGGAGTTCAGGAGTGCAGAGACAAGCACTCTACTAGGGCCATAAAGATTGCATTTCTAAGGAGGGGAAAAATAAGAATTAAAACAAAAAAGAGATTTTAAAAAGAGACACCTTGTAGAAAAAGGGCCCAATCCTCCCTGCCTCACTCACTCAAGTAGACCCATTGACTTCAATGTGATTTATGCACATGTATTAAAAAAAATGAATAGATTTTGGCCAAAGAGACTGCAAATACTGAAGACAAACAAACAGGTACCATACAGTTCAGTGAAACCCCTAAATGTATAAGGCATCTTATGGGAGTTTAGCCACGTAACTCACTATAATATGAATGTAAGACAGACATTTATATTCCAGTCACATACCACTCTGACGATCTCAATATTGCCAATGCCAAGTGTTCAAAAATCATGAGTCAAACCTAAAAAACCCATGAGATTCTAAAATAAATAAAATAAAATAATAATAATGTATTAATTATTATTGTTGTTGTTATTAGTTCTCTTTCTTTGTGCCTTCAGAGTTTTGAACTTTAAGGTTAACACTCAGGTCACATTTTCAAGCTTTTCTCCACAACTACAGGGGCTAAAAACTTACTACTTTTTAAAATGAAACTCAGATTCTCTGGTTGTCACTTGACTCCAGGAACTGGGACTTTAAGAAAAACACCAAATGCTGCAAAATTTGTGATAAAATGCCAAGAATTGGCAACACTGAAATCCCAGCATAAGTGACTTGGCCAGCATCACACAGAAAATCTATGGCAGAGTTGGAATAGGACTGGTTCTCCAGTCCACTGCCTTATCCATGAGACCATCCTTGCAGGCACAGTAACAAAAGGTAGTTGAAATTACTTTAGTCCACATACCTGCTCACTGGGTAAGGTCCCACTTTTAGATAACCATAATTTTGATCAGTGGCAGGCCAGACCAAAAAAAGAGACATTTCTGTGGAATGTGTGAACAGATAAAAATAAAAGTTTCTCTGCAAGCAGCAGAGTTTATTTCTATTTGTTCAAAAACAGCATCATTGTCTCCCCAGCCTCATAGGCCCTTGTCTGCCTCGATATATACACAAAGTTAAAAACAAACACACACACAAAATAAAGAGAAGGGGTTTACCTGCCTAAAATGTCCAGGTGAGCCCATCAGCATAGCTGGTTTCATAAGAACATAAGAAAGGCCGTACCGGGTCAGACCAAAGATCCATCTAGCCCAGTATCCTGTCTACCGACAGTGGCCAATGCCAGGTGCCCCAGAGGGAGTGAACCTAACAGGCAATGATCAAGTGATCTCTCTCCTGCCATCCATCTCCATCCTCCGACAGACAGAGGCTAGGGACACCATTCCTTACCTGTCCTGGCTAATAGCCATTAGTGGACTTAACCACCATGAATTTATCCAGTTCTCTTTTAAACTCTGTTATAGTCCTAGCCTTCACAACCTTCTCAGGTAAGGAGTTCCACAAGTTGACTGTGCGCTGCGTGAAGAAGAACTTCCTTTTATTTGTTTCCTTCCAGACCTCTCTCCTGTTGTGGAAAGGGTAGAGTTTTATACGGTCTTATTTCCCAGGATGCCTTGCCCCAAGCAAGGACTACTGTTATGGCTGCCCTAGGGACCATCCTAGGGAGTTCTAATCACCCTACTCATGGAACTTAAGCTTTGGGGTCTAAATCCATCCTCAATGGCCCTGTGCTCCCCATTATATGACCATAACCGCACTTGAAACTTAGGAAGATGTAAACCCTTTCCTACCACCACAGGGAATTTGGAGGGACTAATTCTTCATTATTATTCTTTCTTACTTCTATTTCTTTTTTTTCCCCCCAGTCTGTTCTTCAAGTCACCATCTAACCCTGGCTATCAAATGTTTATAGTTCCAACTTGCACTTTGCTCCTCTTCTATTTGTTTGTCCTAAACAGTTTGTCCTAAAGTTTGTAGATGGTTGGGCTATCTTATATGTGTGCCTGACCTAAACACTGGAAGTGTTTTGTTACCCAAAATGAGCAAGAGGACTATAAGAAATGACTAGCCTGATCAAAATGCATGCAAGGTATGAGAGCTAGCGTGAATTCTCCCCACAATCGCCCCTTGAATTTATTGTCATTCCCTTGTTGTGTTACATCTGAACTCCTCTAAGTTGGACTTGTGTTTTAACTTGTTTGGTAAAATGCCATGCACACCTGTGGTATTCCACTAGTAACATAGGCATAATAATTGACGAAGACAACAGCAAAGACTTAGAACTTATAGAATGAGAATTTGAAACACACTGCTTTGTCAGTTTTATTTAAGCTTCCATACTATAACAAGGCCACAGCAGCATTTTAAGCATCTACTCACACACTTGTAAGCAAACAAAAAAATTATTCTTTTAGCCGAGATTTTTGAATGCTTATTTGAAACTCAAAGTGGATTATCTTTCTGGAATGTTTAATGAAATGTGGTTTTGCCATTTGATTTATTTGAGCTTGGGGAAGAAGTGTTTTTGCACTTTCAGAACTTTTTTTTCTCTGAGCCCAGATAAATGAAGAATAGCTTCCTTTTAAAATTTCAAATCTGGGATGTTCAGTACAGTTCTACGTGAGGCTTCACTGCTTTGCTGAATTTGGTTAAAGATTGGTTGAGTAAAAAAGAATAAGTTAAATTTATAATTAATTGAAAATAGCACTTAAGCTGGTGAGTAAACTCACTGGCTAGGGAAGTTGAAATAAAGTTCCCAACAACTATTCAGTCCAAGCCTTCTCCTCTCGACTGGAGATTGGAATTGTAAAAGGTTCAGAAAAGGGCAACAAAAATGATTAGGGGTATAGAACAGCTTCTGTATGAGGAGAAATTAATAGGACTGGGACTTTTCAGCTTGGAAAAGAGGCAACTAAGGGGGGATATGATAGAGGTCTATAAAATCAGGAGTGGTATAGAGAAAGTAAATAAGGGAGTGTTATTTACTCCTTCTCATAATACAAGAACGAGGGGCCACCAAATGAAATTAATAGATAGCAGGTTTAAAACAAACACAAGAAAGTATTTTTTCATGCAACGCACTGTCAGCCTCTGGAACTCCTTGCCAGAGGACATTGTGAAGGCCAATACTATAACGGGGTTCAAAAGCTAGATAGATTCATGGAAGATAGGTCCATCAACGGCTATCAGCCAGGATGGGCAGGAATGGTGTCCCTACCCTCTGTTTACCAGAAGCTGGGATTGGGTGACAGGGTATGGATCACTTGATGATAACCTGGCTATTCATTCCCTTTGGGGCACCAGCCACATTGGCCACTGTCAGAGGACAGGATACTGGGCTTGATGGATGTTTGGTCTGATCCAGTTTGGCCGTTCTTATGTTCTTTATTTTCAAATAAAAGTTCCCAAACAAGAGCAAATAAACTCACAATTACTTGATACTAACCTCCCAGTGTTTCCATAGCTTCCACCAGTTAGGAGGGGAGAGGACTCACTCTTCCTTTTACCTACTGTGGAGAGACCCCACATTAATAAATGGACATGACCTTCCTACTGCCCCATCCTAAGGCTACATCTACACTTCAAGATAGGGGTGTGATTCCCAGTCCACACAGACATACTCGTGCTCTCTCTCTCATCAAGCTAGCTTGTTAAAAATAGTATTTACTATTGAGCTAGGCCGAGTATGTCTACGCAAGCTAATTCCCAGTGAAGGCATAGCCTTAGAAGCAGGAAGCCTTATTTCTGGTTTCCTGAGGGTCACATGCTTGCTCCTAGTCACGTGCCCTGTCACTACAGTTCTCTGTTTTAAAGGGCCCAAAGGAGGCACTGGGAGGTTCATTTGCACCCCAAAGTGCCCTATACAAGTATGTTACACAGCACAATGGGCCAGATTCACCGGCACACTCCGGCTGCCTTGTGCAGTTCCAGCAATGCAAAGGAGCTGTTCCTACAGCTCAGCCAGACTGTTCAGGGGAGTTTATGGATGCTTTGCATTGCCAGACAGGAACAAGGCTGCTGGAGCATACCAATGAATATATAATTTTCCTTAGTAGTTTTGGCACAAATCATGCCTCCTTGGAAAAACCCAAGGGAGGATGCTCACAGGGATGCGCTACTAGGGATTGTCTCCCAACTATGGCTGGCCCCTGGATCCTTGAGGGGGTCACTCAGAAAAGGGGCCCCAGCCTCTCTGTACTGATAACTGCATACTGTGCCAATTACATAATTTTCAAGGTTCCAAAATATGTTCTGTACAAATATGCCTTCCCGGTGAGACTTTAGAAGCAGTGATCCTGTATGGTGTGGGTGGACATTCAAGACCCAGTAGAAACTTTTCATAATGGGTATCCTTAGGCAAAACATATCCTGCATGCTATGCACCAGATGGTTGCTACCCACACATCAGAAATTACTACAGTGGGTGGTGCCATGTGTATATATCTGTACAAAGGGGTTGCTTTCTGACTATACTGTGGAATTCTCTTAATGACCTTATGCCAATAATGGTAAGTTAGAGCAGCCTCTGAGATCAGGCTGGAATGGAATCAGAATTGTATGCAGCTCCCAGACAGACCAATCCTTTCCCCCCTGCTCAAAAGAGGGGAGAATCAAGTAGTTTATATTTATTTATCACTGTTGGATCCTTTGGTATTCAAGACACTATGTAAAATAATATTCCTGTATGAAGTTTCAAATGAAAAGTCAGATTCTATAGCTATTGGAACATGAGGTGGTAAAATGGCAAACACAGTTAAGCTTATGATTTGAAATTATTAGTTGTGGAGTACTGAAATAAAATAGAAATAAAAAAATAACTAGCACTTTTCGTCTACACAAAGGAGAGCACTTTAAAAAGAGTAAAGTATTGTCATCCCTATTTTACACATGTGGAGGCTGGGGCACAAAATGTTTAATGGATTTGCCCAAAATCAGACAGTGAATCTTCGACAGAGCTTGGAAAATAATATCTACTGATTCCTAGTCATAACTACTAGACTACATGGACTCCTCCTCCCCTCTGCTTCCTCATGGCTCTGCACATAGCTCAGATGGGCCTTGTCTACCCCAATATTTTTATTCGAATTGTCTATTAATACTACCAGTGCCATTGCAGGGTCAGAAAATGTGGTGGATAAAATGTCTATTCCCTTCAGTCTGCCTATCTATGTTTTTATATGGCTGCCCATCACCATGGTATCTGAGTGTCTACATTCCCACCATTACTAAGAGCAGTGGTAATGCAATAGTTGGAAATTTGAAGAATAATGCTAATATAGGCATGATAAAGCATAGTGATATTACTAGTTATGGAGGATAAATTACAACATTTTTACATGCCTGGTATTTTATACAGTCAAACTTCTGAAGGGAGTTCCTTGGAGGATGAAGAAATTTTGTCTATCATTAAATGTAGCAATTTTCCATATTCCAATAGTTGTCTTTCAGTTCTCCAAACCAGTAGCATGAGTAGCTGCCAATCTCTAAATCTTCACTGCAAAAAAAAAAAAAAAAAAGGTGGTGGATTTAACTCAGATTAGGTAACCTATGGTAGCTAACTTGAGTTAAAATGAAGACATGACAACTTGGTTTGTAATTTGAATTAGCAGCTTGAGTTCAACCGTAGGCTACCCTCCATGATGCCAGTAGTTTGTGCTATACTAAGCAGTCCTTAACAAAGACTCTGGCTGTTGCATCAGGTGCATATCAATGAACAGTTTTAAGGGCATTCTTAGATTATATGTGATCTTAATAAACCCCACCAAGCTACAATAGTTCAAAAATAGTTTGTTTTTCTCAAAACCATAACAAATATTTTACTGAGGAGCTTTAACAGTGATGACGGCATTAAGTATTGGTAAAAGTAGCTGCTAAATCCAGACTGGCCTCTCAAGCCAAATGGGTACATAAACTTTCCTCCAATCAAACAAGATGTATAAATTTTCCTCCAATTACATGGGGAGAGCAATGGCATTGGACATAACTGCAGTGAACTGTGTTCTGAAATCTTTTTTAAAAAAATGTTTATAACCTATAAACATACTATTTATTTGTATTGTAGTACAGTCTAGAAGTCCCAGTCATGATCCAACCACAATGTGCTAGGTACTGTACAACCACAGAGTAAGGGAGAGTCCCTGTTCAGGACAACTTACAATTAAAATAGACAAAATAGACAAAGTATGGGAGAAAGGAAATTACATTATCCCCATTTTACAGAAAGGGAACAGAATTATTGAGTGACTTGTCCAAAGTTACTCAGGAAGTTTGGCACAGCCAGGAAATAAACCCATATACCAGGCCAGTGCCTTAACTACAAGAAGAGTCTTCCTCCCTTATAACAAATGTTATAGAACACATATTTCTAATTCATTCCCAAAACTATGGACTATAGTACCTTTTGCATTAAAGTCAACACACCAAGTGTAAACCTTGTTAAAAAGAATGTGATACAACTGCTTATAGAATGACTGAATGTCACTATAATATGGGGGGGAAGGGTCTGGTCAAAATGTGGGGGGGCATACCTCGGATCATTTCTTTTACTTGATCCAGTCATAAAACTGTGAATTTTCCCCAATCTTGTAATATCTCTATTAGCGGCACATCAGGAGCCATCCATGTCTGAAAATTAGCAGCCTAATAGGAGAGCCTATTAGGAGAGCCTTTGTTACTCCCATGGCATCCCTGACTTTTGACAAGAATAGCTCCTAATGCTTCCATAGCACATCATATACAGCAACCATTAAATAGGAATAATACAGCTAATTATTTGTATTGTATTAGGTTTTATTATTCATAGCAATGTAAATAACAATAACTCAGTCACCCGATAGCTATGATCTGAGATACTAAAAAATTACAGTATGAAATAGACCCAGGATCAGCTTTAAAAAGAGAGGCTATATTTTAAACTAATGCATTGGTTATTAGCACACACTTTCATGAGACACATCCTATAGGTAAGGGCTCTCAGTGGTAGCTTGACTGGCTGTGCCACAGCTAAGCCGTAGAAATAGAATGGTGAATGGGAGGCTAAGGACTGGAGCATGGAATATTAAAAGAGCTCTGGTTCTCAAATGGTGAATATTTTTCACACCGTAAAGGCCCAGCGGGAACTCTCAGGCTGTCACAGTAACACAGTTTTAGAGTTCCCTTTCAATCTGTTTTTTAATTACTCTGACGATGAGCTGTCAGAATTGTCTTGTTCTCCTGAAAATGGTTTTCTGTTGCCTTACCTTGGAGTTGAAAGAATTTTCAATTTTTATGCATCTAAGAATAAGGGGTTCTAGGCAAATCTCTTAAGATCTGAATCAAGAACTGTGTTCATCCTCCTCTTCCTATTTATGTAAAAACAGTCTCTCTCTCTCTCTCTCTCTCTCTCTTTCTCTCTCTCCTTTTCCTTCCGGAACAGCCAGGTCTGCTGGCATGTGCAATCAATTCCAGTAGGATATTATGGAAGCCCATCACTTATCACACTGAAAAACTGGACAAAGTACTTTTGTTTACACTGTAAGGACCAATCCTAGAGTGGCAGTGAGTTGGTCAAGATATCTTAATAGGTCTATTCCATCAATAATTTCTATGATTGTCTTATGCAGTATACACTGAACTTCACTTATTTAAACTAGAGGCTCCCTGTGTATGAGTGAATTTTGAACAAACACCATAGAAAATAAAGCTAATGAGCCACAAAAGGTATTTTGCTTTTTTAATTTGACAATTTTAGTTTAGTTTCAGCTAAGATTACACAGCCACACTTTATATTAAGGATACATTTATAAATCACTTATACGTGGTTGATAACATCCATTAAACATTTAAAAGCATGTTACAAGACACAACTAATATATGTTATAGATGTTTATAAGCATATCAGCAGAAGGGACGTTAGGCCATGGAGCCTGTTGGAGTCTCTAGTAATCTATAACAATTAACCATTTATTAGCTTTTCATTAACATGTCATAAATTGTTTATAAATATACCCTTAACATAAAGAGTGACTGGAAACACTTCGTAGAAACCTAGTAATTACAGTGCATGTTTTGAAAAACCAATTCTCACTAACACACAACCTAACTACAGCATCTTTTCATAGATTTCATAAAGTCCAAGGCCAGAAAGGACCATTGTGAAAATCTAGTCTGACCTGTATATATAACACAGGCCATAGATCTTTCCCAAAATAACTGCTGGAGAATATCTTTTAGAAAAACACCCAATCTTGATTTAATAATTGTCAGTGGTGAAAAATCTACCATGACTCCTGGTAAATTGTTCCAATGGTTAATTACTCTGATAAAAATGTTTACTTTATTTCCAGTCTGAATTTACTTCTATTATTTAATTTATCTTCTATTAAATCTTTGCTAAGAGATGGGGAGAGAGCACCAACTTTTTGTCCAGATTACAAACTGTGCAAGTGAATGAGGATTTATAGCATGCACATATCATATAGAGAGAGAATGTGTAGTGTGAGTTTTATTGTCATACGTTTGAAATGAGCCAATAAACCTCTATACCACAACCCACAGCATTATGGAGTATCTACCTGCCATATATTTTACTCTCTCTTGTTGAAATGTTTTGGAGAGGTTTTTGAATTGGCATTGCAAATATTCCTATTCTTTCTACTGTTGTGCCAGCAGCCTTAGTATCAGGAGTTCAACTTTACAGAATCAAGAAGAAGCTTATAGCTGATACATTACAGAAATCCCTACAAATTACCTTGAAGAGTTTTTCTAAAATGAACAATATGACAGTTTTATGGTTCAATTTCTCAGGATCCTCCAAAGCTTCAAGCAAATACTGTATGTCGCACTGAAAAGTTGCAAAACTGGGTATGAAGATCCTAATGGATCTCAAGGCATCAGATCTCAAACCTGCCCACTGATGCATGCCTGAATACTGCCCACATGGTGCCTCAGACCAGTGTGGTTCATGGGCGGGGTGGGCATTTCACATTATGGAGAAAAAGAGAGACATTTCTCTGGAAGGCTGATTTTGGTTTAAAACACCAACTGTTGGAAGCTGCTCAGAATTTTAGAATGTTAGAAATAGTCCCCGGGTCAAGGTTGCATGGTAAATGCAATTTATCACATGATTATCACCATAACATAAGTGATATAAACACAACAAAATACAAGTTTATTGAGAGAAAAAAACAATACGTAAAGAGAAAATGCTGGAACCATTTAAGAACTGACTCACATTAACAACAATTGTACACATTTTATACTTTTAACTCATAAAAGGCACATTAATTAATTCTATTTAGTGAAGGACTGGATGGATTGAAAAATGTGTAATGTGGTAGGGAGGCTATTACCTCTAGGTCACTGGTTTAATTCCAGATTAGTAATAGACATCTGCTCAGTGTTCTATGTGGTCTATTTCACAGTGGATGGCCAGAGGGGAGCCTAGAGAGGAATGGACTTAGAGAAAGAACAATGCCATACCATTACCTGTCCTGTATCTGGTTTGTAGATGACTAGAAAACTGTAATTTCCAGACTGATGATCCAAAACATTTCAGAAGTAGAACAGTCACTATTTAAACTTTAAAAGTAAATACATGTGCGCATGCATGTGTGCACATGCATGTACACACTAAAGTTACAAATAGACACATTTTAGAACAAAATTGTTGAAACCAAAGCCTTCCAGTATATTTGGCCCAGTCCTGCAATCCTTGTCTCTTAAATTTCACTTGTTCTGCACACAACCCTGCAAGTTGAATTCCATTAAATAACTCATTACATAACTCCATGAAATAAATAGCTGTTGTTTAAAAACACAGGCTCAAGTGGAATTTTAAGGCTCCAAAAACTCAATAAGGTGCTGAATGCCCAAATAATCTTAACTACCACTGAATTAAACAGGACTATGCAGGAGTAAAAGTAAAATTTCTCTCTTACCAGTACGGGGTGGGGGGAGGCAGCTTTGCCCCCTGGAAGGGACGGGGCCGCGGGCAGAAGGGGCAGGGCTGGGGCTCAGCGTCCCCCAGCCAGCCTCCCCGCGTTGCCCGGGGCTCCAGCGGCGATTTAAAGGGCCTGGGACTTCGGCTGCTGGGGCTACCCATAGTGGCCGGAGCCCCGGGCCCTTTTAAATCGCCAGCCCTGGGGTAGTTGCTTCTTTTGTCCTCCCCTTCCCCCCCCCCCCCCCCCCTCGGCTGTGCCCGGGGAGAGGGGAAAGGGGCAGGGACACAGCAGCACTTTAAGCAGGGTCCTTTTGCCACAGCAGCACTTTAAAGGACCCTGCTTAAAGTGCTGCTGCGGCAGCGCTTTAACATCGCTGCCCCTTTTGCGCCCCCACCCCCACCCCCGTTGGCAGCTGGCAGCACTTTAAAGTCAGCGGTACGAGCCGATACAGGGGGACACTTTTTACCGGTATGCCGTACCGCCTTACTTTCACCCCGGGACTATGTAATATTATGTTTACTTGCAGTATACTACTCAGCCACTGTAGGTCTCTGATTCCTGCATGGATTTTCAGGCAGGAAGGGGTCCATAGAAACAAGGAAGACAAAGCTGGCATTCAAGCTGTGTGGAAGCTTGTTTGTTTGTTTCTGTAGTTGTGGCCATTCTCTTTTTTAAAGAGCTCTTGTTTTCAAAGGTTAGTGATTCCATAGATCACAATATGGTGTCAGAAGCAAAACTACGAGAGATTGAATGTTTTTGACTACAAAGGCCCACATCCTCAAAGGTATTTTGGTTCCCAACTTCCATTCATTTCAGTGGAAGTATGGAGCCTAAATATATTTGAGGATCTGGACCAAAATGCCCAAGTTTGCTACTTCAGAATGTTTCAGCTTTCACAGCCCCATGGAATGGCCAGAATGAAAGCAATGTTTCTGCTTATCCCCAATAATATAACCTTTTAGCAAGACAGCTGCACTCAGGAAATAGCTCCAAGATATCAGTTTTGTCATTTTAAGACTATTTTGAAATGCATTTTGCAATTCGTTCATACGAACAAGCACTTCATTACATTTGGAACTGCTGGACTGAACAAAATGGGAGCAGTTTTCTTTCAAGGACTAACAGCTAGAAATAGCCATAAGTTGCAATTGGCTACGAGAGATTACCATCTCATAAAACATCTTTTATGTGAACTCTTTTTTGCAATCAGGTTAGGTAGGTTGTTATAGCCACTGTATATTTTCAGCAGCAGTACCTCTAACTTAGAAATAATGGTGCTGTATTGACCACAAGATAACCCTTCTTCATTATGAGTAACGTCGGAGAGTATATCTTTCACACATTTTTGCTTTATTCAACAGATTTTGGTATGCCTGACCTTATTCTATTAATGTTAAGCAGAATTAATTAAAGCCATAGGTTTTTTTTCTAGTGCAACACACTTCGCTTTAAAAAATAATGTATTGCTCACTGATTAATTTTCCATGACTTAAATTATTACCTTTTTTCCCCAGTTGTCATTGTTCCATATTCTTTTTTATGGGCCACTTTTAAAAATATATATATATAAATTGGACCTGCTTTACTAACAGGAACAGCTGTTGTGGTTGTACAGTCTAAGAAGGGCTGGTAGCAGCCTCTGGACAATGGGTTGGCACGGTGACTGGAAAGGCTGCAGCTTTCAGCCATGGTTATTCTGCAGTCAAATGAGGTGGGTCATGCATTCTGCACCAGCTTGGCCAGGGAAGCAGCATTTGGGTCATGAAGTTTGCTGACCTAATAAGTTCCCTAGGTTTGTCAGGGTCAAACATCAAGAAAATTACTTAAAACAAGTAAAAAAATAAAATTATTTATATATATTCCAGTTTGTACTGGCATAGGTTGGTCAAAATTTGCAGGCACTGTTTCTTCTAGTCCCATATGCCTTTGTAAATTCTGTGCCCTAGTTTTTCTACCATCAGTGTGAAAACGCCCACCTGCCAGCCATATGTGTTATTTAAAATACCCTTGTTGTAGTTCCTGCTGCCATCAACCATCTACATTCTACTGTTCAGATAGGGACTGTTGTCTAACAGTAACACCAAGGTACGCAAGTCAGGTCTCTTGGGTTCTATCCTGGTTATTCTGGACCCTTATCAGTTGGAAGTGACAGAGGAGGAGAAAGGTGTATTGGTCGATCACATGATGACTATGAGCTGCCAATGTGGTGTGGCCATGAAAAAGGCTAATGCAATCCTAAAATGCATCAGTTGAGGTATTTCCAGTAGAGAAGAGATAGGGAAGTGTTACTACCATTATACAAGGCACTGGTGAGACCTCATATGGAATACTGTGTGCAGTTCTGGTCTCCCTGTTTAAGAAAAATGAATTCAAACTGGAACAGAAGCAGAGAAGATCTACTAGGATGATCAGAGGAATGGAGAACCTTGCAAGAGGAGACTTAAGGAACTTAGCTTGTTTAGATTAACAAAATGAAGGCGGAGGGGAGATATGATTTATCTCTATAAATACATCAGAGTGATAAACACTAAGGAGAGAGAGGAGTTATTTAAGCTAAGGGCCAATGCTGGCACAATAACAAATGGATATAAACTGGCCAGCAACAGGATTAGGCTTGAACTCAGACAAAGGTTTATAACCATCAGAGGAGAGATGTTCTGTAACCGACTTCCAAGGGGAGCAGCGGGGGGGGGGGGGAACCTAACTTGTTTCAAAGACTAATCTTAATAAGTTTATGGAGGGGATGGTATGATGAGACTGCCTACAACCGCATATGGCCCATCTGCAACTGCTATCAGCAAATATCTCCAATGGCCAGAGATGGGACA